>NC_051387.1:3424311-3426553 GCF_015228065.2 Penaeus monodon | reverse complement strand
GAAAACAGTGAGAGAAGAGAAAAGAAGAGAGAGAGAGAGATAAATGCTTAAAATAACAAACAGAGAAGAGAAAGGAGGCTGAAACTAAACACTGGAGACGGAAAGGCATACAAACAAAACGCCGCATAAATCAAACGGATCAACATCACACAATAAACAAGCTATAACAAATCAACATTTACAAAAATTCTAAACAAGAAAAAAAAAAGAAAAAAAAAAATTTAACTTAACAGAGTCCTTTTTTTTTCTCAAACCCCGCTTCGCCTTCCAGCTAAAATAACGTAGCCAAGAGTAATGGCAGGACATTTAAAGGTTAAATTCAAATATCGCGACGTTTCGATTATGACATTATATTCCCCTTCAGGTGAGAGCACCAAATGGGAGAGAGAGAGATTTGTATCTTATTTGTTTGTGTTTCCGCTTGGCGAGGAATCTAGCATCTGTTTAATTTTGCCTTTCTCTCCTTCTCCCCCTTTTCCTCTCTCGCTTTCTTTCTCTCTTTCTTTCTTCTTTTCTCTCTCTCTCTCTCTCTCTCTCTCTCTCTCTCTCTCTCTCTCTCTCCTCTTCTTCTCTCTCTCTCTTCTCTCTCTTCTCTCTCTCTCTCTCTCTCTTCTCTCTCTCTTCTCTTTCTCTCTCTCTCTCTCCTCATCTCACTTCACTCACTCCTCATTCACTCCTCATTCACTCCTTTTTCACTCCTCACTCACTCCTCACTCAATCCTCACTCACTTCTCACTCACTCACTCTCTCACTCACTCTCTCACTCTCACTCCTCACTCTCTCTCTCACTCTCTCTCTCTCACTCTCACCATGACAATCATGACACACTAATAACGTGTTAATTCATCAATGCCCCTTTCTCTTCTCCCTTTTCCTCTCTCCATTTCTTACTTTTCCTTCTTTTCTCTCTCTCACTTCTCTGCCTTTCTTTTCCCCTTCCTTTCCCTCTCTCATCATTTCGCTATCCTCATACCTCTCTCCATTCCTTCTATGCCCTTTATCATCAATTTTTCGCTTTATCTCTTCTTATCTCGTTCTCTCCCTCCCTCTCTTTTTCTACCCTTCCTTTTCCCTCCGTCTTTCAACCCTTCTCTACCCTCCTTCCCTATTTCCCACCTTCGCTTCCCTCCCTCCTCCTCCCCTTCCTACCCTCCGTACCCTCCCTCTCTTCCTCCTCCTCCCTCTTCCTTCCCACCTCCCCCCGCCCAGCCTCTCGTCCCCTCTTCCCTCCCTCCCTCCCTCCCTCTATTCCTCTTTTTAACTCTTCCCTGAAATCCTCCGGCTCAAAGTTGTCTCATCCCGCGCGAGCCATTCATCCTCGCTCGCTTTAGCAGTCGCTCCAACTTCGCTCGTTCAAGGCCCAATCACGATACAAGCCACATGCTAAGCCACTATCTGTCTCCCTGTCTGGCCGCCCGTCGATCTCCCTGTCTGATCCGCCTGTCTGTCTGTCTGTCTGTCTGTCTCTGTCGCCCTCTGTCTGTTTATCTACCTGACTGTGTGTCTGTCGGTCTTTGTCTCTGTCTGTTTATCTACCTGTTTGTGTGTCTGTCGGTCTTTGTCTCTGTTTATCTACCTGTTTGTGTGTCTCCCTTTCCTACTCTCGCTATCCAATCACTTCCTCTCCTCCTCTCCCCCAACCCTCTCTCTCCCTCTCCCTCTCCCCCATTCCTTCCTCATCTCTCTCACTCCGCTTCCCCCATTCCTCCCTCTACCCAACTCCTCCTTCATCTATCCCTCTCCCTCTCCTCTCCATGCCTCCTTGTCCTAATCCCTTTCCCTCTCCCTCCCCCAATCCCTTTCCCTATCCCTCCCCATCCCTCCTCCTTCCCCTCCCCCATCCCTCCCTCCCCATCCCTCCCCCTTCCCCTCCCCCATCCCTCCCTCCCCATCCCTCCTCCTTCCCCTCCCCCCCCCCTCCTCCCCCTCCCTCTCCTCCCTGCCCCCTCACCCCTCCCCCCCCTTTCAAGAAACCGCCCAAGCAGCCTCCTCATTACCCTCGCCCTCATATTCATCCCGACGCATGAAAATAATTCTCTGGAACTACGCTTTCTTGCTTCGCCTAAGATGAGAACCTCCGCCCACCGAGATAACACACACTTGCTTTTCTCTCGTCTCCTTTCCTCTCTTCTCCTCTCCTCTCCTCCTCTCTCTTCTCCTCCCGTCTCTCCTCTTCTCCTCTCGTCTTCTCCTCTCCTCTCCTCGTCTCTCTTTTCGTTATTGTACATTCTCTTCATTCCTC
>NC_051387.1:3411811-3419311 GCF_015228065.2 Penaeus monodon | reverse complement strand
GGAAGGGACCAAAGCAGGTCTGCATTGGACAGGGAAAGGCAGGACAGGTCAGCATTGGACAGGGAAAGGCAGGACAGGTCAGCATTGGACAGGGAAAGGCAGGACAGGTCAGCATTGGACAGGGAAAGGCAGGACAGGTCAGCATTGGACAGGGAAAGGTAGGACAGGTCGCATTGAACAGGGAAAGCCGAGACAGGTCAGCATGGCAGGAAGGCGACAGTCAGCATTGAACGGAAGCCCGCCGTCGCAGATTGGACAGAAAGGCAGGACAGGTCAGCCTTGACAGGGAAAGGCAGACAGGTCCGCATTGACAGGAAGGCGACAGGTCAGCATTGACAGGAGCAGACAGCGCGCTACACAGTCGATCTCCGACTCGCTCCCTGACGCGCTCTCCCACCCGCCGGAAAAGTCAGGGCACGCCCTCTCCGTGGTAGCCCCGCCCACTCTCAAACACCCTCCTCCACCCACCTACCAGTCCGCCCACCCACCCACATACCCGTCCACCAATCCACCCACCTCCCGTCCACCCACCCACCTCCCGCCCCACCCACCTCCTACACTTCCGAGTTCTCTCCTTCTGTGGACATTTCCATTCCCCAAATCAGCCACCCCGCCCGCCCACGAGGCACCCACGCCCACCGGGCTTGTGCACACACACTCTTTCTCATTCGCACCCCCTTCCTCCGCCCCCACCCCGCCCCTAGCCTCCGCCCATCCGGCTTCCATGTAGGGCGGTCCTGCGCGCATACGGGCTTATCCCGCCAGCTGTTGCACATAGTCGCACCCCCTCCCAGCCACCACACACGCGCCTGGCTGGTGTGGATATTCCCGTTTCAGCCGCGTGTGTACATAAAGTATTGCAATTCCCTTGATTTTCCTTTCCGATTCGTCTATGGGATTGTGTCTGCCAGTCTGTCTGTCTGTCTGTCTACCTGCCCGTCTTCCAGTTTGTTTGTCTGCCTGCGTCTCTAGACTGGTTACTGTGTAATTTGTATGTCAGCTTAGTTTGCTTGTATGTCTACCTGTCTATTTGTCTGTCTGTCTGGGGTGTCTGTCTACTTGCTTGTCCGTCTGTCTATCTGTGTAAATAGTCTGCCTGCTTGTCTGGTCTATCAGTGAATCAAGTCTGCCTTCTTTCTGTCTATTCGGAGTGCCTGTGAATCCAATCTGTCTGCGTGGCGGTCTGTCTACCTTCCATCCCTTCTGAATGCCTGTCAGCTTTCTATTCTGAGTGTCTGTCTTATATGTCTATTCTGAGTTCCTGTCTACTTATCTATCAATCCAGAGTGTCTAACTGGGACGTCTGCTGTCTGTCGTTCTGCCTGACTCTCTGTTTGCGCGTTTTTATTGCTCCGAGTGATGATGACCCGCCAAATTGTCATCCGATATTGCTGTCCCCGGCCCGGAGTCACCTTATTTGTCACCCAACAAAAATGTATCGCATTACATCATATTTGGCCGAATCATGCCTAATAAAACTCATTTAAAAGAAAGAGATCTCTCCACGTGTGTGAGCGTACACCCCCCCCCACCCCTACCCCCGCCACCCCGCTAATACACTAATAAATCCCCACAGGCGCACAGACACCAAAACATACACACACACACACACACACACACACACACACACACACACACACACACACACAAACTCAATTGAGCCATTTTGACCTTTGCCAGAGTCAAGTGTGACAAACTAATTAAAAAATATTTTAGTGAAACACACTGCAGGTGAATGCCCACCCCGCCTCCTCCCCTCCCGCTCCCCCTGCCCATCAAAAGCCTGAATTCGACAGTCCGTGAGTGAGTGAAAAGCAGAGAATGAGGAATAAGGAGAAGATAAAGAGTAGAAGATATGGAAGAGGAAGAGGAGGGAGAGAAAGGAAATGGCAAAAAGATGTAGAAAGAGAATGATAGGTAGAGGTTGGGAGGGAGGGAGGGAGGGAGGGGGAGAGGGAGGGAGGGGAGAGGGAGGGAGGGAGAGAGGGAGGGAGGGAGGGAGGGAGGGAGGGAGGAGAGAGAGAGAGAGAGAGAGAGAGAGAGAGAGAGAGAGAGAGAGAGAGAGAGAGAGAGAGAGAGAGAGAGAGAGAGAGAGAGAGAGAGGGGGGGGGGGAGAGAGAGAATAAGCAGAAAAGGGAAAATACGAAAGAAAAAAGCAAGGAGAAACATCCTTGTACACCCTCTCCTCCGCAGCCAAACCTTTCTAGACAGCCACGAGACGGTCATGCACGCACACACACACACACACACACACACACACACACACACACACACACACACACACACACACACACACACACACACACACACACACACCACACACACACAAAGTAAAATAAAAAAAGAATGATCGAAAACACAACGCTAGTGACCTGGGAATAAAATAATCGATAATCGCTCACATAAATAAAAACAAGCATGGCGAACAGTACACGAGATGAGGGAGGGAGGAGGAGAGGGAGGATGGAGGGAAGAGGAAGAGAGGGAGGAGGAGAGGGCGGGAGGAGGAGAGGGCGGGAGGAGGAGAGGGCGGGAGGAGGGGGAGAGGGAAGAGGAGAAGAGAGAGGAGGAGAGGGTGGGAGGAGGGGGAGAGGGAGAGAAGAGGAGGAGGGGAGGGTAGAAAGAGGAGGAGGGAAAGATGGGGGGAGGGAGGGAGGCGGAGGACAGAGAGAGAGAGGGAGAAGAAAGATGGTGGAGGGGGGGAGGGCGATGTGGGTGAGCAAATACGTGACAGAAAGACATCTGGATAGACAGACAGCCGCTCTCAACTCGTTCCCTCACCCCACCCCCTTCCCTCTCTCCCTCCTTCCCTCCACCTACCCTCTACCCCCTTCCCTCTCTCCTCCTCCTACCCCCCACCCCACCCCCCACCCCCTCCGCTCCCTAATTAACGGGTAACATTTCCTTCCCTATCGCAGTCAAGGACGGAGACGGATAAACAGAAAAAATACGGCCACGCGACAGACACGCTGACAGACAGACTAAGACTTTGTACAGTGCTCGCCCTGACGTCCTGGGCGGGAGGGGGGGGGGTGAAAGGAGGGCAGGGAGAGTGATGGGGAAGGGAAGGGAAGAGGAGGGGAGAGGAAGGAAAGGGAGGGGAGGGGGAGGGCGATGGAGGGAGATGAGGAGGCGGAGATAATATTATTCCGTCTGCTTCCTTATGCTGTTCGGAGGGGGGGGGGAAGAAGGAAGAGGAGGAGGAAAAGGAGGAGGAGGAGGAGGAGGAGGAGGAGGAGGAGGAGGAGGAGGAGGAGGAGGAGGAGGAGGAAAAGGAGGAAGAAGAAGAAGAGAAGAAAGAGGAAGAGGAAGAGAAGGAGGAGGAAGAAGAGAAGGAAGAAGATGAAGAGGAGGAGGAGAAGACAAGAAAGTGGAGGAAGCGAAGGAAAAGAGAGGGGGGGGGGGGGGGGAGGGGAGGGAGACAAAAGGAGAAAAAGACAAGGAGGAGGAGATCGCCCTGGTACTGTTGCCATGATAAAAGAAAAGAAAATGCCGAGAGAAAAGTGGCCAAAAAATAGACACATAAATAAAACAATTAATTATATAAGCCTAACCACACAAGTAAATAAACTAAACGGAAAAAAAAAAAAAAAAATATATATATATATATAATATACAAAAATAATAATCAGATATTAGTAATAATAACTGAAACTGACAACTACAACAATGACAACAATAACAATTAAAACAACAACAGCACCAAACGATGAAAATAGATCAGTCTTCCCGAAAAGGCCACATCACAACCAATCAAAGGAACAAACAATTAAACAAATAATCAAGACCTCAACCCAAACAAAAACAAACCTATCTACTAGGTCTCTTGTCAGCACCCCTCCCCCAGCCACCCTTCCCACCCCCTTTCCCTCCCCATCCACCCACCTCCCACCCCAACCCACCCCCTCTTTCCCACCCTACCCCCCCCACCCCACCCACCCCACCCCAACTCCCCCACACCCCCAAGATCCTTTAAAAGTATTCAGGAGTCCTGCGGCGAAGACTCACGGCTGCAGGAGGAGGAGGAGGAGGAGGAGGAGGAGGAGGAGGAGGAGGAGGAGGAGGAGGAGGAGGGAAAAGGAGGAGGAGGAGGAGGAGGAGGAGGAGGAGGAGGAGGAGGAGGAGGAGGAAAAGGAGGAGGAGGAGGAGGAGGAAAAGGAGGAGGAGGAGGAGGAAAAGGAGGAGGGAGGAGGAGGAGGAGGAGGAGGAGGAAAAGGAGGAGGAGGAGGAAGGAGGAGGAGGAAGAAGGAAGGAGGAGGAGGAGGAAGAAGAGAAGAAGGAGGAGGAGGAGGAGGAAAAGAAGGAAGAGGAAGAGGAGGAGGAGGAGGAAGAGGAAAGGAGAGGAGGAGGAGGAGGAGGAGGAGGAGGAGGAGGAGGAGAGGAAAAGAAGAAGAGGAAGAGGAAGAGGAGGAGGAGGAGGAGGAGGAGGAGGAGGAGGAGGAGGAGGAGGAGGAGGAGGAGGAGGCGGCGGCTGCATAATGGAAGGCCGCCAAGGCAGAGTGCGTCTTGAGCTCCGGCCCCTCAGTGCTTGCCGGCGCGGATTACGATGCACGGGAAGCGCGGAAGAGGAGGAGAATAAAAATAATAATAAATAATAAATAATAAAAATAATAATAAATAATAAATAATAAAAATAATAATAAAAAAATAATAATAAATAATAAATAAAAATAATAACAAATAATAAATCTTAATCAATAAAGTAAATTAACAAGAAAATAAAAAAACATGAATAAAAAAATAAAATAAAAGACAAGAAAAGAAACAACTGAATTATAAATCAAATAAATAAATACATAACAGAAGAAGAAGAAGAAGAAGAAGAAGAAGAAGAAGAAAAAAAGAAGAAGAAGAAGAAGAAGAAAAACAGAACAAAAAAATCTCAAAAAGAAAGAGAATAATCGATACGAAGGATAAATCGGAATAATCTTTCTAGCGAAATCGAATGGAAAAGTAATCGTTTCATCGAAGAAAGAAAGGAAGAAAGAAAGAGAAAAAGAGATAAAAAAAAAGTTTAGCTTTCATGGAAGAGATCGGGCGATTACCTAGAAAGCGACTGTGTTTTCGAGGAAGTGAGAGAGAGAGAGAGAGAGAGAGAGAGAGAGAGGAAGGGAGAGGGGAGGGAGAGGGAGAGGGAGAGAGGAGAGGGAGAGGGAGAGAGAGAGGGAGAGGGAGAGGGAGAGAGGGGAGGAGAGGAGAGAGGAGAGAAGAGAGAGAGAGAGAGGACAGAGAGAGAGAGAGACGAGAGAGAGAGAGAGAGAGAGAGAGAGAGAGAGAGAGAGAGAGAGAGAGAGGAGAGAGAGAGAGAAGAAGGAGAGAGAGAAAGAGAGAGAGAGAGAGAGATGGGGAGGGGGGAGAAGAAGAGTGGAAGATGGTAAAGTTGGAGAAGGAGAGTGAAGGGGGATAAAATTGCAAAGGATGAAAATGGCAAATGAAAGGGAGTAGAGAGGAGAGAGTGAAGAAAGAAGGGATAAGAGGAGAACGAGTGAAGAAAGGAAGGGAGAGGAGAAGAGAGGAAAAGAAAAAGGGAGGGAGAAGAGAGAAAATGGAACGAAGGAGGGGAAGCGGAGGAGAGAGAGAAGAGGAGAGGAAAATCTGGAACAAAGAGAGGGAGAGGACGCAGAGGAAGGAGTGAGAAAAGAGAGGGAAAGGGGAAAGGAAGCAGAGACAGGGAAGGAAGCGGGGAATGGGGTGCAAATGGTGGTCGCGGCGGCGAGGGAAAGACACAAGAAAACGGAAGAGGAGGAGGGGTGAGGAAAGGAGGAAGTGAGAGAGAGGAAAGGGGGGGGGGGAGAGCAAGCAAGGGACGAAAGAGGAAGAGAGGGAGAGGAGAGGAGGAAGTGAGGGAGAGGAAGACAAGGGAAAGGCCAGCGAGCGAGCAAGGGCCGAAAGAGGCGGCGGGAGGGCGGCCGCGAGAGCCCGGTGGGCGCGGGGACGTACCAGGTGCGCGAGGGGGGAGTTCTCGAAGGAGCGCGAGTGCTGGCGGCTCCCCAGGAGGCCTCGGGGGGAGTCTATGGTCCTCTGGCGCAGGAGGGGCGGCAGGCGCGAGGTGCGGGGGGCGGGGGGGAGGGCGGCCACGACGGGGCACTCGTCGCGCGAGAGGGAGGCCTGCCGGAACCACGGCAGGGAGATCTTCCGCCGACCCTTCCACGGCAGGCCCATGCTCCCGCTCCCTCCTCCCGCTCCTCCCCCTCCCCCTGCTCCTCCTCCACCCGCCCCTCCGCCTCCTCCGCCTCCGGCTCCTCCACCTCCGCCTCCCCCTGCTCCTCCCCCCCCGCTACCGCCGCCGCCCGGGCCGCCCTTCCGTGACATGGGCGGTTCTGGTGCAGGGGCGGGGGGGAGGGGTGGCCTGGGGGTGAGTGCGAGGTCGGGCGGGAAGCGAGCCTATGGGCGGCTCCTCCACATGGCTGCGTGGCGTGGGCGTGGGCGGCACTGCGTTGTGTGGGCGGGCGTGGGCGGGCTGAGAACCGGCGCGGGCGTGTGCCCTTGTCTATCCTTCGAACGAGGCTGGCGCTGAGAGGCTGCTACTGCGCGCGCTTCTCATAGGTCTCTCGAGGGCGCGATTGCATGCTGCGCGACCACGGCATCACATTGCATCATTGCAACATCACACGGGCAAATTCGCGGCAGAGCGGGTCATCGGGGCACTATACTGCAATTCCGGAACACCATACAATGCGGCACCATACACCAAGAAATACACTTAACTTCACAGAACTTAACTTCACGTAACTTCGCACTGCATTTCCTCGCTTCGACACCACACCACTCACTCCAAAGCCTCAGAGCTGGCACTATACCGCACCCATAGACACTCCCACTCCCACCCCCCCTCCTCCTTATTTCGTCTATCGCCCAAAACCACGTCCCCCTCCCTCCTCCTACCAATCCTCCCCCCCCCCCAAAATTTTTCCCCTTTCCCCATTCCCGGGCCCCTTCCTGAAAATTGCCTCCCTCCCCGAGAGGGGAGAGAGAGAGAGAAGAGAGAAAAGAGAGAGAGAGAGGAGAGAGGGAGAGAAGAGAGAGAGAGAAGAGAGAGAAGAGAGAGAGAGAGAGAAGGGGAGAAAAAAGAGAGAGAGAAGAGAAAGAGAAAGAGAGAGGGGAGGGAGAGAAGAGAGAGAGGAGAGAGAGAGGAGGAGAGAGAGAGAAGAAAGGGGAAAGGAGAGAGAGAGAGGAGAGAGAGAAAGGAAAAAATGGGGTTTTTTTTTAAAAAAAAGGATGGGAGGGGGGGGGGGGGGGGGGAGAAGACGAGGGAGAGAGGGAAGAGGAGGAGAGGGAAGGGGAAAGAAAAGAGAAGGAGGAAGGAGAGGGGGGAAAGGGAAAACAAGGAGGAGAGGAGAAAAAAAAGGAAAAGGAAAGAAAAAAAAGAGGAAAAAAAGAAAAAGATAAAAAAAGAGAGAGACCCAGAAAAGAAAAAAGGAGAGGAACCCCCAGAAGGAAAGGGGGAAAAAAAGGGGGGGGGGGGGGAAGGGGGGGGGGGGGGAAGAGGGAAAAGGGGGG
>NC_051387.1:3400296-3411711 GCF_015228065.2 Penaeus monodon | reverse complement strand
CCTTTCTCCCCCACGCCCTGCCACCCCCCCACGCGGTCAGGCAAAGGGTCGCCCACATGCAGGTAAATAAATTTTTCACGTATTCACTATTTTGTATTAAATGAAGGGGCGCCAGAGTGTGTGGGGGGGGGGGCCGGGGGGTTCCGGGGTTGGTTTGGGGGGGGAGGTCCTCTTTTTTCCCCTTTTCTCTCCCCTCCTCTTCCCCCTCTCCCTTTTTCCTTCTCCCTCCCCTCCTTCCCTTCCCTCCCCCTCTTTTCCCCCCCCTCTCCTTTTTCTCCCTCTCCCTCCCTTCCCCTCTCCTTCTCCCTCTCCCTCTGCTTCTCCCTCTCCTTCCCCCTCCTACCCCCCCGCCTTACCCCTTCCATTCCCACCATCAACTAATTACTTCCAGGTATCCAATGTGACGTCACACATGCTGGCGTTTACCTGGTGGGAATTGGGAGCCATCCCCCCTTGCCCCCTCACCCTTTCCCCGACCCTCCCAACCTCTCCCTGCCTCTCCCTACCCCTCCCTCCCTCCTCCCAGCTCCCTACCCCCTCCACCATGCACGTGGGTGGGAGGGCGGGAGGACCGGTGGAGGTGGAGGGGGTGGGGCGTGAAAGAGGGGGATAGGGGGAGGGGGTTGAGGGGGGGGGGCAGGTTGACCTCTTACTCGCTTGCCTACTTGCCCGCCCGCCCGCCTGTCCTTGGCCGGGATTAAATTTATTGATACTCGTAACGGCCACATTTCAGTCCGTTTAAGTGTCGTTCATTACTTTGCTTCAAGAGAGAAAAGATTCTGGTTTAAATGTCTCCCCTTCTGTCTCTATCTAAACGTGTACTTGTACATACTCGTTTCATATATACATATATGTTCAGGTATTTGTCTATGGGGTACTGTTTGCTTTAAAATATACATCCCTAAAAAACACAAAACACATGCATCCAAACACCAGACACAAAGACAACAACAGACACCAACGACAGACACAGACACACCCCCAAATAACTGTAATAAGGTAATCCATCCCTTGCGAAAATTAAGTTTGGGAAAAAAAACACGAATAAAAGTACAGAAAACGAGGGGAAACGAGCCACAGGCCCGGAAGGGAGGGGGATAACAGGAAGGAAGGGTAAAGGGAAAAGGGGAAAATATAGGGGGGAAAAGGAAAGGGGGAAAAGGGGAGGAGAGGGGGGGGAGAAGGAAACGGGGAAAAAAAGGGGGAGGGAAAAAAGGGGAAAAGGAGAGGGGGAAAAGGGGGGAGGGAAAAATTAAAGGGGGTGGAAAAAAAAAGGGGGAAAGGGGAAGAAAGGGGGACAGAGGCAATGAAAGGGGGGGAAGGAAAAGAGGAAAGAGGGGCGGGGAAAGAGGAAACAGGAAAAGGAGGGTGCCCCTTCCCTGCTCCCAAGCCAAATAAGCGAGAACTCTCTCCCCCAGGACCCTCCGCGCCGGCAGCCGTGACACAGGATCGCTGCATTTCCTCTACCTGGGGCGCCCACGGCCGCCCGCGGGGTCACTGGCCTATCGCCCAGGGCACGTCCCCTCTCATCACCCCTATTTTCAATCTGCAGCTATTGCCCCTTATAACGCCGCTGCGATATTGCCCGTCCCTCCCCCGACCTTTTAGTTTTCTCGTGTCTCAATCTCGCTTTAAGATCTGCAAAATCCTCTCATTTTCCGTATGATAATCAGTTTATCTCCTTATTTATTTGTGTGTGTGTGTGTGTGTGTGTGTGTGTGTGTGTGTGTGTGTGTGTGTTGGGGTGTGTGTGTGTGTTTGTGTTTGGGGGTTTTTGGTTTTTGGGGTGTGGGTGTGTTGGGGTTTGTGTGTGTTTGTGGTTTTTGTGTGTTTGTGTGTGTTTGTTGTGTGTGTGTGTGTGTGTGTGTGTGTTGTGTGTTGTGTGTGTGTGGGTGAGTACGTAAGCGAAAGGGGCGGGGGCCCTGTAACGGGGAGTCCTTGCACGCATTTCTTGCACTGTGTAAAAGCCGGTCAAAACATTTTTATCGTTCATCATCTCTTTCCTTAGCTCCCCCCTCCCCCCCCAATCACCTCGGTAATTACCCCCACCCCCCTCCCTCCCTCCCTCTTGCACCAACGCTTTCCCATTCCGGCAACCGCAGCAACGGCAGACACTCCTTGCAACGTTGGGTCACAGACGAGCCGTTAAATCTACATTGCATTCTATTTACATTCTTCGGTCTAGCACGCTCTCGCGGCCCTCAATTCTAGCCCCGTTATTTTTGGGGCCGACCTTTCAAAAGCCCCTTTTTCCGCCCCCCCCCTTTTTTAGTCCCCCTTTAAAAAGGGCCCCCCCTTTTTTAAAAATTCTATTTTCTCTTTTTCTTCTTTTTTTTTTTTTTTCTTTGTGTTTTTCGTGCCGGGCGCTTTTGTGTTGTGTTTTTTTGTTTTGGTTTGTGTGTGGTGTTTTGTGTGTGTGGTGTGGTTGGTGTGGTGGTGTGTGGTGTGTGGTGTGTGTGGTGGTGGTGGTGGTTTTGTGTGGTTGGTGTGTGTTGTGTGTGTTGTGTTGTGTGGTGTGTGTGTGTGTGTGTGTGTGTGCGTGCGGTGTGGTTGTTTGGTGGGTGGGTGGTTGGGTGTGGGTGGGTTTAGGTATAGGTGTGGGTGTGCGTGTGCGTGTCCGTGTGCCTGTACACGTACGTGTGCATGCGTGTGCGTGTGCGTGTGTGTATCATCCTCACCATCAATATTTCCGTCATGATCCTCCCTCTCACCGTCCAACGGCGGCATCGCCACCATTATCATAACAATTATCATTACCAGACCACCAATTATCATTAATTAATTAAACCCATTACCAATTAACACCATTATTACATCTCTATCCCCCTTGCGCCTGGCCAACCGAAGCATTTTCCATTGCTTGGCCTGGTTTCTCGGGCGCACGGACGGCACGGACGGCACGGACGGCACGGACGAAATAAGTGTATTTGCACTTTTTTCCAATTTGTCCTTTTGTGTCTGAGATTCGTCCTTTGCTCCCCGGCTCCTTTCTCTCGATTTCTTCTTCTCTCTCTCTCTTTTTGTTCAGGATCTCTTTCTCTTTCTCTTCTTTCTCCCCCCCTCTCTCTCTCTCTCTCTCTCTCTCTCTCTCTCTCTCTCTCTCTCTCTCTCTCTCTCTCTCTCTCCCCTTTTCTCTCTCTCTCTTTCCATTCCTTCTCTCCCTCTCCTCTCTCTCCCTTTTTTCTCTCTTAAACTTTACCCTTCCCCTTCTGCTCTTTCTGGCTTTCTTTTGGGCCGCCGCGTTTTCCTTCCTCTTCCCTCCCTTCTCCGTCCTCCTCCCCCCCTTCCTCCTCCCCCTTTCTTCTTCTTACTTCTCCCCCTTCCTCCCTTTCCTCCTCCCCTTCCCTTCCTCTCTCCCCTTCTCTTTCCCCTTTTCCCCCTTTTTTTCCCTCCCTCCTCCCTCGCCCTTTTCCCTTCCTCCCCCCCCCCCCCCTTCCCCCCCCTATCCCCTTCCTCCTCTTCCCCCCTCTCCTCCCTTTACTCCCCCTCCCCCCCCCTTCCTCCCCCTCCCCCCTACCTTTTACCCACCCACACTCCTTTTTCGGTTTTGGGGCGGGAGGCGGGGGCCCCCTCTTCCCTCCCCGGGCCTTCCCCCCCCCCCTTTCTTTTCCCCCCCCCTTTCCCCCTTTTTCCCCCTCCCTTATTCCCCCCCCCTTTTCCTTCATTTCCCCTAAAACCCCTTTTTCCCCCTTTCCCCCGTTTCCTTCCTTTATCCCCCCCCCCCATTCCCCCCCTTTCCCCCCTTCCCCCGTTTTCCCCCCCCTCTTCCCCTTTTCCCCCCTCACCCCCCACCCCCTTTCCCTCCCCCCTCCCCCCATACCAATTTTCCCCAAACAACCTCCTCATTAAAAATAACTTCCCCCCCCCTTTCCCCCCAAATTTTCCCCCCCAAAACCCATCCCCGCCTTTCCTCCCCATCCCCCCCCTTTTCCCCCCACCCCAGTTCCCTCCCCAAATTTTTCTCTCCTCCGTTTTTTTTTCCCTTTTTTTTCCCCTTCTTTCCCCCCCCTCTTCTCCCCCACCCCCCCCTTTCCCAACTTTCCCCTCCCCCTCGCCCCCCACCTTTCCCTCCCTTTAACCTTTCCTCCCCTTAAAACCCCTCTTTTCCCCCTTTCCTTTAATTTTTTTTCCTTTTATTTTCCCTTTTTCCTTTTTTTTCCCCCTTTCCTCTTTTACCCCCTTTTCCCTTTCCCTTTTTTCCCCCCATTTTTTAACCCCTTTTTTAAAAAACCTCCCCTTTTTCCCCTTTTTCCCCTCCCTTTTATTTTTTTTCCCCTTCTTTTCCTTTCTTTCCTTTCTCATCCCCCTTTTTTCCCCCCTTTTTTTTCTTTTTCTCTTTTTCCTTTTCCCTCCCTCCTCCCCTCTTCCCCTCCCCCCTCACTTGCTCCCTCTCTCTCTCTCTCTCTCTCTCCTTTCTCATCTCCCTCCCTCCCTCCTCTCTCTCTCTCCCCCCCCCTCTTTTTTCCCCTCTCTCTCCCCCCCTCCTCCTCTCTCTCCCCCTCCCCCCTTTCCTCCTCTCCCCTTCCCTCCCTCCCCCTCTCTCTCTTTTCCCCTCCCTCCTTCCTCTCTCTCCCCCCCTCCTTTCTCCCCTTCTCTCTCCCCCTCCCTCCTCTCTCTTCCCCTCTCCCTCCCTCCTCTCTCTCTCCCTCCCTCCCTCCCCCCTCCCCCTCTCCTCTCTTTCTCTCCTCTCTCTTTTCCCCCTCCCTCCTCTCTCCCCCTCTCTCCTCTCTCTCTCGCTCTCCTCCCCCCCCCTCCTCCTTTTCCTCTCTCTCTCCCTGGGCCCTCTCCCCTCCGGGGGGGGGGCCCCCTCCTCTCCTCTCTCTTCCCCTCTCTCCCCCCTTCTCTCCTTTTCTCTCTCTCTCTCTCTCCCCTCATCTCTTTCCCCTCTTTTCCCCCTCCTCTCTCTCTCCCCCTCCTCCTCTCCCCCTTTTTTTCCCTTTCCCTTCCCCCTCAATCTCACCCTCAACTTTACACCTCTCCTCCTCCCTCTCCATCTCTCTCCCCCTTCTCAACCTCTCTTCCTTCACCCCATTTTCGCTCTTCTCCATCTCCTTCTTCCCTCCTCTTCCCCCTCTTCCTCCCTTGCGCCAAAATCAACCTCGTTCGCTTCGCCGTCTCAGAGGGCGAAAAAGATAATTTCGTGCCTGACTGGACGGTAGAAAGAGGATGGGGGAAAGAGAGGGAGGGAGAGAGGGAGAGAGAGGGGGGAGAGGGGCTTTAAATTGCGAGAAAAATGTGGGTTTTTTTTCTCCTCTCTCCCCCTCTCTCCCCTCTCTCTCCCCTCCCCTCTCTCTCTCTCTCTCTCTTTTTTCTCCTCCCCTTCCCCTTCTCTCTCTCTCTCTCTCTCTCGCTCGCTGGGTCGCTCTCTCTCTCCCCTTTTCTCCCTGTTTTTCCCTTTTAAAACTTTTATCTCCTTTCGTCTCTTTTCCCGCACCCCCATTTTAAATTTTCCCAACCGATCCCCCTCTCTCCCTCCTTTTTCCCTTTCGCCCCTCTGCTTGTCCTTAATCCTTTTCTTCCTGTCTCTCCCCTTCCCTCCCTCCCCCTCCCTCTCTCCTTCCCCCCTATTTCCTCCCTCTCCCCCTCCTTCTCCCTCTTTCCCCATCTCCCCCCCCATCCGTGGATAATGCCACCCCGGCTGCCCCCCCCCCTCGGCAAACCCAGGCACCCCCCGACCCCCCTGGGCAAACCGGCACCCCCCCACGACCCCCCTGGGGCGAACCGGGCCCAACCGCCACGCCCCCCCCCTTCGGCGAACCAGCACCGCCACACCCCCCTGGGCGAACCAGGCACCCCCACGCCCCCCCGGCAAACCCAACCCCCGGGGGGGGGGCCACAAACCCCCCCCCCCGGCCCCAACCGGCACCGCCCCGACCCCCCTCGGCAAAACCAGGCACCGCCACGCCCCCCCCTCGCAAACCAGGCACCGCCAGCCCCCCCTCGGCAACCGGGCCCCCCCAAACGACCCCCCTGGGCGAACCGGACCGCCACGCCCCCCCTGGGGCGAACCAGGCCCCCCCAACGCCCCCCCTCGGCAAACCCGGGGGCACCCCACGACCCCCCCTCGGCAAAACCAGGCCCGCCAGGGACCCCCCTCGGCGAACCAGGCACCGCCACGACCCCCCCTGGGGCCCCCGGCCCCCGCCACCCCCCCCCCTGGGCCCAAACCGGAACCCCCCCGACCCCCCCTCCAAACCCATCACCCCCCACGACCCCCCCTGCGACCACACCGCCCCGGACCCCCCCCCGGCAAACCCAGGCCACGCCACGCCCCCCCCCCTCGGGCAACCGACACCGCCACGACCCCCCCTCGGCGAACCAGGCACCGCCACGACCCCCCTCGGCGAACCAGGCACCGCCACAAACCCCCCTCGGCGAACCAGGCACCGCCACGACCCCCCCCTGGGCAAACCAGGAAACCGCCCGACCCCCCCTTTGCAAACCGGGGCACCGCCCCCGGCCCCCCCTGGGCAAACCCAAATCCCCCGGCCACGCCCCCCCGGGTCGAACCGGGCCCCCGGGCCGCCAGCCGGAGCCATCGCCCCGCCCGCCCGACCAGCCCGGGACCGACCAGCCCGGGACCGACCAGCCCGGGACCAAACCACCCGGGCCCGGGCCACGACCCCCGGGGGGGCCCCCCAAACACCCCGAACCGACTCCGCCTTTTCTCCTTGCTCTCGTGCCCCACATGCTGCCATTGTTAGTGCCATTATTTTATTCATGTTGCCATTATCATCACCCCTATTTTATTTCATTGCTCTTATCATCGCCATCAAAACAATCTTATCTTCCCTCCCCCATTCTTCTTTATCCTTCCCTTTCTCTCTCCTCCTCCTCCTCCCCCCCCCCTTCCTCCCCTCCAAACCTCCTCCCTCCTTCTCTCCTTCCTCTGCCTCCTCCTCCTTCTCTCCTTCCTCAGCCTCCTATCCCCTCTCCCCATCTCTTCCTCCTCCCCTTTCTCTCCCTCTTCCTCTCCCCCCCCCATTGCTCCCTCTTCCTCCCCCCCCCCCATCGCTCCCTATTCCTCCTCAGTTTCTCTTCCCCCATCCCCCCCTTTTCCTCCTCCCCGTCCTTTCTTCCCCTTATTCCTCCTTCCCCCCCTTTTGGGTTTCCCCTTCCCCCCCCCTCCTTCCCCCCCCCATTCCTCCTCCCCTCCCTTCTCTCCCTTTTCCTCCCCTCCCCTTCCCCCCCTTCCCCCACCCCCCCTTTCCCCCCAAAAGGAAACATTAGCAACCCGAGAAAGGGGGCCGCCTGCCCCCTTTACCCGCTCTGACCCTTAAAAGGGTGGGCCGCAGGTGAACCCTCCAGGTACGACCCTTCCGTCAGGCCCCCCCCCCCCTCCTTCGTTATTCTCCTCCTCCTGACTTTCCTTCCTCCCTTTCTCTTCTGATCCTACTTTTTCCTTCCCTTTTCCTTTCCCCTTTTTCCCCCTATTTTCCCCCCCCATCCCCCCCCCCTTCCCCTCCCCCTCAATCCTTAAACCTTTTTCCCTGGCCATCGTGTTAACCCTCCACCTCCACCTCCTCCTGCTTTCCCCTTCCCCTTCCTCTTCCTCTTCCTCTTCCTCTTCCCTTTGCCCTCGCTTTCCTCTGCCGCCCCCCCCTCCGCCTCCCCCCCCCCCTCCGCCCAGCCTCCCCTCCTATGCCCTCCCCTCCCCTCCCCTCCCCTGCAGGAAACCCCCATAAGCGCAGTTTATGTTTCCTTAAAGGGAAACCTCGGGTTTGAAACCTCAAACTTAACCCCGCCCCCCCCATCAAATAATAAAAATTTTTAAATTTGAAAGATAAAAGAAAAAAAAAGAAAAGAAAAAAGAAAAAAGAAAGAAAGGAAGAAAAAAAAAGAAAAAAAAAGGAAAGAAAAGAAAAACAACAAACAGAAAAAGAAAAAGAAAAAACACGAAAGAAAGAAAGAAAGAAAGAAAAGAGAGCAAAACAAATAAACGAATAAATAATCAAATAAAAAATAAAAATAAAAAAAATTATAAAAATTCTAAAAAAAAAAGGGGGGGGGGGAATAAGGATCATGTATCCGCTGCCACAACCTTCCACTTTGAAAGCTTCCATCCACTGGACTTTTTCCCGCAACATCCCCAGATTCCCTTTTCCCCACCTTTAAAATTGCACATTCATTTTACAAAATTTCACTTTCCTAAAACCCCAATATGCAAAACAGGAGGAACATATCAAGTCGTAAGAACATCACGACAGAAACCAGAAGAACAAGAACATGAACAAGAACAAGAAGAAGACGAAGTAAAATAAATGAAGAAGAAAAAGAAAAATAAATGAAGAAGAAGAAGAAGGGAAAAATAAGAAGAAAAAGAAAGTAAATGAAAGAAAAGAAGAAAAAGGAAAAAAAAGAAGGGAAAAAGAAAATTTAAGAAGAGAAAAGAAGAAAAAAGAAGAAGAAGAAAGAAAAAAGAAAAGCCCCATTTCCCGACCCCTGAATTTGGGCCGCCCCCAAAACTAAACCCCGAAAGAAGGGTTTTTTGAAGAAAAAATTAGAATTCCTGCGTGCAATTATCGCACAAGCAGAAATAAACATACAAGCAAATTAGAAGAATGACATGTGACATATTACGGGGAGAAAGAGGGAAAAAAGAAAGAGGAAAGAAGAGAGAGGAGAGAGGAGAGAGGAGAGGAAGAGGAAAAAAAGAGAGAGAAGAAAGGGGGGGAGAGAGAGAGAGGGAAAAGGGGAGAGAGAGAGAAGGGGAGAGGAGAGAGAGAGAGAGGGAAGAGAGAAGAGAGAAGAAGAAAGAAAAAGAGAGAGGAGAAGAGAAAAAATTTGAGGGAGAACAGGGGAAAAGAAAACAGGAGAGAAAAGGGAAAAGGAGAGAAGAAAGAACAAACACAAGAAACCCGAAGAACCGAACAGAAAACCCGAGAAACCCAAAGAGAAAAGGAAAAAGAGAGAACAAGAAAGAAAAAGAAAGAGAAAAAGGGAAGGAAGGAAGAGAGAGAGAAGAAAAGAGATTTGAGAGAGGAGGAGAGGAGGAAAAGGGGAGAGGAGGGGAGAGAGGGGAAGAGAAGAGAGAAGAGAGAGAGAGAGAGAGGTCCCTATATTCCCCTTTAAAATTTTAAATTTCCTTATCATAATGTCCGTTGGCGCTCCTACGTTTTGATAAAACCACTTATCTACAAAAAAAAAAAAAAAAAAAAAAATAAGAAGAGAAAAAAAGAATAAGATTTACAATCTTTCACCCTTCCCCCTACCCCCCCCCCCAAAAAAAAAAAAAAAAATCCACCTTCTTTTGACGCCGCTAAGAATTCCCTTTCTTCTTCTTCTTCTTCTTCTTCTTCTTCTTTTCTTCTTCTTCTTCTTCTTCTTCTTCTTTCTTCTTTCTTCTTCTTCTTTCTTCTTCTTCTCTTTCCTTCTCCTTCTCCTTTCCTTCTCCTTCTCCTTCTCCTTGGATTCTTTCATTTCCTTCCTCTTTCCCTCTCCTTTTCTTTTATCCATTTCCCTGGATCACCGCCCATTCCACTATGCACACTGAAGGCTTGTCATCTGTCTTTTCTTTAATTCGCATTCCTCTTCTATTTATTTTCGTTTTGCTCATTTTCCAATTTCTTTTTTCGTTTTTCTTACTGTTACTTTTTCCTTTTTCGCTTCGGTTATTTTTGCGTTTTTCATTTTTCTTACCGTTATCTTTTTCCCGTCTTCGTCGCTTTGCTCATTCTTCATTTTTTTTTCTTACTCCAATTCTTTCCTCTTCTCCGTTAAGCTAATTTTCCATTTTCTTTTCCACTTTTCTTATGTCATTTTTCCTCCTCTTTTTCGTTTTTTCTAATTTTCCAATTCTTTCCCCTTCTCTTACTTTTATTTCTTCGCTTTCTTATTCTTCTTTTCATCGTCTACGTAACGCACTGCATCTAATTTCCATCATTCACTATTTTCGGCGTTCTCCCACTGCCACTATCATCTTTATCATCACCACCATCATTATCATCACCATCACCACCTCCGTCATCATTATTTACATCTCCGACGCTGTGACACTTCTTGCCAGCGCCCCTCCCCCCCTTCCCACCCCCTCCCTCTCGTACCCCCCTATGGCATCTCCACCATCACTCCGCGCTTAACCACGCCAATCATCATTTCACGTCATCACTACACGCGCTTTCCGTCGGGGGGGGGGGGGGGAGAAGGGGGAGTGGGGGGAGGGAAGAAAGGAAGACGAGATGGAGGGAGGCCTGGAGGTGGAGGGAGGGAGGAAGGGAGGGATAAGACCCCTCCACCAAAAAATCCCTCCACCGCTTCCCTTGTCTCTAGCCCTCCACCTGGGCGAGGTGCCGAGGCATGGCATAATTCTCCCTCCCCTCCCTCTTTCCACCCTCCCCTCCTTTCCCCTGGGCCACTCCGCCGTCACATACCCCCCAGCGAGGCACCGGCGAAGCGCGTGGCACTGCTGTGGCCCTCACGCGAGCAAAGCACCAGCGAGACTGACGGGGTTCTCCTGTTCTCTCCCTCTCTCCCTCTCTCTCTCTCTCTTCGTCGCTCGCGCCCTCCCTCGCCCGGCCTGCCAGCATGGGGTGGGGGTGGGGGCAGTAGACGGGGAGGGATGGGAGGGATGGGAGGGGGGAGGGATGGGAGGGGAGGGGAGGGAGGGGGAGGGGAGGGGCGCAGTTTGGCGGCTTTGTGCTGCAAAGTCCGTGTTATTTGTTGGCGTGGGTGTGCATGTTTTGGCGTGTGCGAGGACGGGGGATAGGAAATGGTGTGGATGAATAGGGTGGCGAGTGCTGAGTGGAGAAAAAAGTGATTTGAGTGGGAGTGAGTGATGAGTGATGGTGGTGAGTGAGTGATGGTGAGCGAGTGAAATGACATGTGAGTGATGGTGGTGGTGAGTGGTGGGAGTGAGTGATGAGTTGAGTGATAGGGGTGAGTGGAGTGAGTGATGAAGCGAGTAGAATGACATGTAGTAGTGGGAGTGAGTGGGGTGAGTGATGAGTGAGTGAGGAGTGGTAGTGAGTGAGCGAGTGAATAGTGTTGGCGTGATGGTGAGTGGGAGTGAGTGGAGTAGGGAGTGAGTGAGCAGGGGAAAATGCATGGGAAGGGAGTGGTGAGTGAGTAGTGAGTGAGGGGGAGTGAGTGAGGAGTGATTTTGAGTGATGGGGAGTGAGCAGTGAGTGAGTGGCAGTAGTGAGGAGGGGGAGTGATAGCAGTGAGTGACGAGGGGATGGAGTGAGCAGGGGTGAGGAGTGAGTGAGTGAGCTATGATACGAGTGAGTGAGTGGGGGGGCGAGTGGTGACGAGTGATCGAGCGATGAAAAATGTCGATGTCGGTCAGAGGTGATTGTTGCAATGGGGGGGATGCAGGGTGATCACAATTTGTTTAATTATGCTGAGTAAACTGCAAGGGCTAAAGGCTTTGTAAATTTATAATGACTGAATAAAGGGAAGCGATCCAAAAAGAGAGCG
>NC_051387.1:3375296-3397796 GCF_015228065.2 Penaeus monodon | reverse complement strand
TCCTCTCCCTCCCCTCTCCTTTCCTCTCCTTATCCTCCCCCACCTTCACCTCTCTCTCTACCCCTCTCCTCTCCTCTGCTCTCCTCTCCTCTCACTTCTCCCTCCTAACCCAGCCCTGCCTCTCCTACTCTCCTCCCCCGCCACCCCATCCCCACCCGCGGAGTCACGCACCAAAGAGGTGGATAAGTACAACAAACACACACAAACAAACACATCCGCGCGCGCCCCAGTTCGATAGCCTGCCGAGGGATGACACCTTAAGTGCCACGCATATTACGTGCCTTGGGGGAGGGGAGGGGAGGGGAGGGGAGGGGAGGGGAGGGGGGAGATGGGAGCGAGGGGTGGAGAGAGAGGGGCGAGGGGGTTGGGGGAGGGAAGAGAGACGGGCGAGGGGATGGGAGGAGAGACGGGCGAGGGGATGGGAGGGGGGAGGGTTTAGACGGGTGGGGAGGGAGGGAGGGGGGGGAGGGAAGGAGATAGAATAAGGCTAAGCATGCGCTAAGGGAGGGGGGGAGGAAGGAGAGGAGGTGGAAGGAAGAAAGAGGACGAGAGCGAGGGGGGGGGAGGTGGAGGAAGAGGAGGAGAAAAAAAAGTGTGAATAGTTAAAGGTGAAGGAAAATAGAAAAAAAAAACAGGTGAAGGGCACCGCCGACAGGGAAAAAAATAAATTTGAGATACGGGAAATGAGAAAGTACAGATGAGGGGAAAAGAATCCAACGGCTGAGAGGCAGAGGATGAGAGTAAAAGAGACAGAAAGATGGAGAGAAAGAAAGATGCAGAGGTCAAGAAGAGGAAGAGAGGGAAAGAAAGGGGGTGAGGGAGGGGGAGGGGGAGGGGAGGGGGAGGGGGGAGAGAGAGAGGGAGAGGGAAAGGAAGAAGGTAAGTAATAAGGAGAGGGATAGGAAGTGGGAGAAGAGGGGGGAGATAGGGAGAGGATGAGGAAGAAAGGGAGGGAAGGGAGATGGGGAGAGGAAGAAGAAGTGAGTGATGGAAAGCGAGAACAAGAGGAAAAGGGGAAAAGGAGAGAGGGAGAAGGAGCAAGGGAGAGAGGGAAAGAGACATGGAAAGGGAGAGGGAAAGAGAGATGAAGAGGGAGAGGGAAAGATACATGAAGAGGGAGAAAGAGAAATAAAGAGGGAGCAGGAAAGAGAGATGAAGAAGAAGGGAGAACAGACGATAAGACAACAAACCTTCCCCGCCATCTCTCCTCGTCCACTTCATCCGACCTTGAAATCCCTCAACTCTTAAAAAAGTTTCAACCCTCAAACTCTCCAACAATCCTCCTCTCCGTCCTTCTGTCTCCCTCTTTTCTCTCCTCCCCACACCCTCTCCCTTCTCCCCACTCCCCCTCTACCTTTCCTCTTCTCCCTGTCTCTCTTCCTCCTGTTCATTCTTCACTCTTCTCCCTCTCCCCATACCCTCTCCTTCTCCGCTCCCTTTTCCTCTTTCCTTCCCTCCTCACCCTTTCCTTCTCCCTCTCCTTCATCCCCACCTCTCTTCCCACTCCCTTCTCCCCTCTTCTCCCTCTCTCCTAATTTCGCATTCATCGGTGCGTTCGCGTGCCCCCTCTCTCTCCATATTCAATAATCCGCGCTTGCCATCTTTGTCTTCGCCATGAGACGCGGGAGGCCGTTCTTCCTCTCGCCCCCCCCCCTCCTCCATTCCCGCCCCCTCCTCTCGCGTTTACCCCCTCCCCCTCCTCCATTCCCGCCCCCTCCTCTTGCGTCTACCCCCTCCCCCCCTCCTCTCTTTCTCTTCCTGCTTTCCGCTTTCCTTTCTTCTTTCTGCCTTCCGCTTTCCATATATCTTTTTTCTCTTTCCCTTCCTTTCTCTGCCTCTTGTCCGTGTTTTTCTTTTCTCTTTCCTTCGTTTTTTTTTTTTTTTTCGTTTTGGTTTTATTTAACAGTTCCTGTGCGTGTTTCTTTGGAATGTTTATTTTTACTCCATTCATCATCTCTTTCCTTTTTTTATTTCATTTGGTTAGTTTTTCATTTTTTCATAATTTCATTCTCTTAATCTTCCGTCCTTCCCATTTTTTTTTCACTCCTGTTTTCCCCCCGCACTTCTCTCCTTTATTCCCCCTTCGCAATTCCTTATTACTAAGCCCTCCTCATTCCGTACAAGGCCTCCTCGACCCTGAAAATGACCTCCTCATTACGCCTCGTCCCCATAAAGCTTCATTATCCTCATCTCATAACACATTATCGTTCCCTCGTCACGTCCCCTCAGTAACCTTCTGCCGTACAGCGACCCTCCTCACCCGCCGCCACCTAATGACACCGCCACCTCGTCTCCCCCTCGTGGCATCCCTCCCCTTGTGGCATCCCTCCCGTCGTGGCATCCCTCCCGTCGACTGCTTCACGGCCTCCCCTCAACTCACACGCCCGCGAGGACCAACTGGCAAATTTTCCTTGTTCTTATGGGCCTTCCAACTCGCATTGTTTCTCTCTCTCTCTCTCTCTCTCTCTCTCTCTCTCTCTCTCTCTCTCTCTCTTCCGTTCCCTTCTTCGCTCTTTCCCTCCTCATAATTCTTCTCACTGCCTTCGCCTTGCCCCCATAGTTCCTCGCTATTCACGCACATTTGCTTCCGCCTTGCATAGTAAATGCTCCTTACTCTTCTCCCTCTCTCATAATTGCCTCCTTTATCTTCTCCATCTCCCCCACCTCCTCTCCCTCCTCCACCTGCTCTCTCTCTCCTCCACCTCCTCTTTCTCGTCCTCCTAACAGAATTACAACTGGACAGCCTCTTCCTCATAACTTCCCTACGCCTCTCATACTTGCCTCCTGCTGCACCTCATCCCTAATTCCCTCCTACTTTTACTCCCCTCGTTCTCCCCGCCGTACCCCCCCCCCTCTTCCCTCCCTTCCCCTCAAACCACCTGTGTTGGAAATAGGCCTACGGGTACTACCCTCTTCTTGGCACCTGTGCAGTGCCGCCGTCGAACCCCCCTACCTGGCACTCCTCGCCCATGACCTTCCCGTCTTCCCTACATCCCGTCACCCCCTATTACCACTCCCCTCCTCTCTTTCTTCTCCCGTAAATACCTCTTCCCTACACCCCCCCCCCCCTCGTCGAGCCTTCCTTCCCTCCTGGCATGCCTCTCCTTAACCAAGCGCTTAAGGAGAGACATCGCCCATTATGGCAACTCCCCCCCCCACCACCATCTCCTTCCCCACAACTAAAAACTAAATCTTTGTACTCTATTTGGCAATAAAGCACGGACTCATCTAGTATCCCTGGTATCTTATACTATTCCCTCTACCTTACTATTGTTGAGCACCATTGCAGTTGCATTGCAGATTTCGGTATTACACTATTACACTGTAACACCACATTAATATCATTCCTATCTTAATACCATTTATTACAACATAACAGTATCTTAAAACTGATTACTGCAACGCATCTTTCATTCCCTAAAACAACACAATAATGTTGAAATACACTCCTGCAGTCTGCTAATATCTTGCACTCAACAACAGCACCTGAACTGTAATGAAACCTAACACAATCTGGTGGTAACCCTTACCACTGCATAATTTCTAGAACCTCAATGCTAAGAGTCATACTTTCTAAAAGCCAATAACAGTCCCATAAAACAACAGTATTTCTGAAGCATTTATAATCCCTGTTACTCCTTTCCCCAGCAAAGCATCAATAGGGCGAGTCTCATCCAGTACAACACTACTTCCCTGGGATTTTCCTCTGTTTACATTTCCCCCTTTGCACATCCTTTTTTAAGCCCAACAATCTGACACAACCACAATTTACAATTCTTACCAATGGCACGATTTCCATGTCAGTGCCTTTTTTTTATTCTTTTCTGTCCCTTTTGCTGAACCATTAAGCTTCAGTCTTAGGCCACCTGACACATTCATTTCTTGATTCAATTTTTACACTTAAAAGGTATTCCAATGTCATGCGTTCAGAACTTCATAAATATCCCTCATTCACATTCTCATTCATCCTTCCAAATGGTATTAATTCTTCTTGGTAAATAAAAAAACAAGAAATTTC
This sequence comes from Penaeus monodon, assembly GCF_015228065.2. Taxonomy (NCBI): domain Eukaryota; kingdom Metazoa; phylum Arthropoda; class Malacostraca; order Decapoda; family Penaeidae; genus Penaeus; species Penaeus monodon. The sequence goes on along the minus strand of NC_051387.1, from coordinate 3,393,778 downwards.
CAACTGGTACACATTTCCCTTCCATTTTTTTTTATAAAACTGGAAAACCCCAAAGAAGAAGAAGAAAAAAATGCCTCATCTCAAACTTACCTTATCGGAGTCTGTATTCGAGGACGAGTACGATGCCAATGAGTTGCGGTCTGTGTTCTCCGCACTCTCGTCGATGGATTCCTCCAAGTCCCTGTAATGAAGGAGGTGGGCTCATTAAATCTAACATACATGTTGACAGTTTTATTTTTATTTTTTATGACAAGGTGACACATGTGATTCACTAACACATGTTGAAAGTTTTTTTCTTTTTTTTTATGACAATGAGCAACACATCTGACTTAGTTTATAGTTCACACCTAAAATATGTACTGCCATCAAATATGCTTATATAGTACTTCTATCCTGGATTAACCACAACTATTCAACTACACTAAATATGTGTATATACATAAAATTTGATGTACATTAACAATCATCATTACTTTATCTACATCTTGTACAATCGAAATATTCATCAGGCAAGTACCAGACTACCACAAAACAAACAAATCTATGTTGATCCCATACGAACTCAAACAAAAAAAATACACACCTGCTGGCTCTGTTTTGCTTTGGCGTCTTGGCCGGTGACTTTGCAGGAGTAAGGGGAAGAGCTGAGCTGAGATAAGTCTCCTGTATCACTTCTCTTAGCTTCCTCACCCACGTCTGTTTCACTTCCAGGGTGTTGGCTCGCAAAATCATCTATGTGAAAATCATAAGAGAAAATACTGGTCAAGACTCCTCAGTAAATGTACTTGTCATTTCCACTTAACATTATCCAGTTATATCATCATACAATCAAGTACAGCATTGCTTAATATATTTCTTAACTTTGCATAGAGCTCTGCATGATTAGTTCAAAATTCTATTACTTATCACAAAAGTAATACAATACAACAATATCATTAGTTCCTAACTACACCTGCTCATGTAAAAAAAGTCTCTCTTTCATCACCCCTAATGCTTATTTCTCTCACACCTATGATTGCATTACATAGTCGCAAATTATGTCAACACAAGGGTTGTGAATACAATGATGAAATCTAGTTTCCACCTTTCCAGATACATTTTGATAGTCACAAATTATGTCAACCACAAGGGTTGTGAATACAATGATGAAATATAGTTTCCACCTTTCCAGATACATTTTGATATGCTATTAACATCATATAAGCTAATATGTATAGGAAATATTCTATTTATGATACATATAATAGGATTAAAGTCTCTAAAAATAAGTAACAAATATTAAATAAGCCAATGAGAAAAAGTGATAAAATATACACACCTTGCCATCACTAACTCCTGTGCGAGCTGTCCACACAGCAAATTTACACTCATCCCCTTCAATGTGCTCTGTTACACCCAGCTCAGATGTAACCAGTCGCTGTTTATATGCATATTTGGTCTTGTTGCCACTAGGATCACGAACTTCTTTGCAGAATAACAGGTACAAGTCGAAGAGGAAAATGTGCCGCTCTCGACCCTTTCTGATAAGCTGGCGAGGGTCCCACACCTGAAGCGAACGTAAATAAATGGGAATGAATCACTCAACAATGATAAAATCTTAGTAGCAGATGATGTAGACTAAACAGTTTGCAATATTCAAATCATAAATATTCCTGTCCTCAAAAGTAATTCCTACCTGGAAGGTATCTTGCAGAATGACTTCTCCCAAGGAGTCTGTTGGAACATCACAGCCATCAAGCATGGATAAGTGGAGGGCATCATTCGCCTTCTTTGGAACATTTTGCATAACTTCTAAACCATCTTTGATTTCCCCTTGGTTTTCATCTTCACAACACGAGAGCAATTCTTTCAATAAAAGTTGATACTTGGTGATGCGCTGAACTGGCTTGATCAGGTACGCAGGAATGGGGTGTTCAACATTGTGCTTGCGTTGAACTTCTTCATAGAAGGTCCCGGCATGGCTGACTAGCATGCGATTGGACTCTGGCTGTGCTTTGCAGTATTTCACATAGATGTCAAATTGAGGGGCCCAAGTCACAAAGCAATGGCCAACATCCTCTGGCATGCACTGGTACTTCTCAATCTCTTGGAGGAATGTGTTCTTGTGGAATTCTAGGATCTCCTCCATATTGCAGAAGATGATGCTATCTTTGCCCTGAAGCCCACCTGGGGCGGAGGGTTGTCGTGTCTCAAAGAGGTATGTCTTTGTACATACTTCCAGATCTTTGACATACACTCTTTCTGTCTGCAACAATTCCCTCATGATGAGTTCCTTCTTTCTGGCAGATTTACGTTTTTCCTCACTCATTTCCTTATTTGCCACAGTAACAACCGCATGAACTTTGTTTTCAAGAGAAGGATCACTGTGACGATCTAAGGAAAGAGAGGCTTTACTATCCTCACTCTGGATTCCTAATCTGCTCTCTAGCTGCATGCGGTACTTATCCATGCGACCCGAGAAGTTCTTGTAGGCCTGATCAACACGAGCAACCCAGTCTTTGATGGCTGCTGCATGTGCATGGCCTTTCTCAACCAAGGAGTCAGCCAGGAGCAACAGTAACTTTACACGTTCCCTTGTGTCCTTCGCTGTTCCTTTGAATTCATTATGTTCTTTCAAAATCTTCTCTGTTTCCTCTTTGGTTTCTCCCAGGCTTGTGTGAGTGGACAGGTACATTTCTCCTGTCTCCATTATCCAGTCTAATGCTTGCTTGGCTGATCCCTCAAACAATACATACTGCTGGCACTGGTCCAGTTTCTTCTTCTTTTGGGTCCAGTGGTCAAGCACCTTGTTTTCTTGAGCCATGAGATTCTCTAGAATGCCTCTCACTTTAGCCTCCGGCCCTCGTAATCCCACATCACCCTTCATGCTGTAATAATGCTGAGATCGGTTGGCGTACTTCAGGAAGGTCTCGGCGGTTCGTCTGGCCAAGGTGCAAGCTTTCAGGAAGCCTTCCTTCTGCTCCTGATGCTTATTTATGATAAGTGAGATTCCAGCAGCCCGGTCTGAGCCTGCCTGCCCTCCCTGGCCAGTCCCTTGCTGCTGCTGATCCTGCTGTTTATCTCCCTGACTGACACTGGTGCCTGGCGGTGGCACTTCCTTCTGACACCAATCCTCATCACGGCGGTAGTCTCGTTCAAGGCTTTCCAGTACAGAGCATACTTGCTCAGCTGTCTTATAAAATGTGATCGATGCCTGGACTAGCTTGTACCTGCAAAAACAAAAACATATATTTTGTCCTTCAAAAGAGATTCTAATCAGTCTTAGAATCTAAAGATGAATTCCTACAAAAAACAAATGCTTAAATCATACCACTTAAAGGTACATACAATGTTCTTTTTTTTCCCCTCCAGATTATTAATTAAGCATCCATTTCTTTCATCAGTACATCATTTCATGAATGACAATACTCACCTATCCTCAGCACAAGTAACAAGCTTTTCCCATCTCTTTGTGACATTAGATTCTATTTCCATGACTTGTTCTGGACTGTAATGCTTTGCCATTAGAAGAGCTGAAGAACGTTGCCGAGTCTGCACCACTGCAGCATGGGTTTTTTCTATGGCAACCTGTGAATACATTCCAAGAAAAAAATTTTGGTTATATTCTATTTCCTTCAAGAAGCATAATGTATAGGAGGCTCTATCAACACTGACATTCATCAAAACTAGAAGAAATTCTCATAAATTCAATAAGCATGAACTCAAACAAAGGTCACACACATTCAGTATTTTGCTTCAACTTACCTGGAACTGCTCATGGTCATGAGATAATGCATTTGACTCGGCAAGAGAGCTTGGAATGGTGAAACTTGCTGCCAGTACAGCCTCTCCATTCCTTATCCAGCTTATCACCTAAGAAAAAAGTTACACATCTTTTAAAACTGAGCTATATATTAATATTACTACAAAATCTACCACAGTGCCAACAAAAAATTTATAAATATATCAAAATAAACACCCAAGTGTTGTACATCTGAAAAGAAAAACACATAAAACTGTAAATCCCAACACCACACAAAAAGGCTTACCTGGTTGGCTTCATTTTCAAACTGCAGCAAGTGGATGCACTGCTCCAGCTTAACTCTCTTCATGTCTACCAGCACTTCCACGTCCATCTGCCGCTCTCTGATGCACTCTAGGAGCATGGAGACCTTGGTGGTGCCGTCAGACTCAGCATCAGCACGGATCTGGATACCTGATGTCTCTAGCAACTGTGGATATTAATATCATAGAGAATACATGCACAAAATGAATCGGCAAAGTCCTAGAATTTATTTATTTACAAAAATTATATACAAATATACAAAACTCTTTGGTTTTTCTTTTACTATTGGCTCAAAATGCTAAACATTATTATAAAAACTTGAATTCTAGAAAGTTCACACATACCAGCATGTGGATATCTTCTTCACTTAAAATTACAATAACAAACTACAATATAGATTTAACCTATTCACACAAGGAATTTCTCTGCATCATACTAAGCCATGCACCAAGCACTGAGTGCAGTCAGCCATTCAAGCATGGGAAATATATATTTATCGGCTTCTGGCCATGATATACATAATTTTTAGGAAGTGGGGCTAAAAAGAGATTTTAAGCCTACTTTTGCAGTCAGGGCTATACAAGTGCCCACTGTTTAGCCCAACACTTGGCATTTGGTCTCAGTTTGCTATGATGCAATTAGTCCCACAATGTGAAAGGTTTAAATCCTTTTTTTTTATATGCACTTGTAAATATTACAGTGCAAACTTACCTGTAGAAGTTCCTGACCACTCTGCATGACCTGGTAAGTGCCATTTTGCATGTGTGATGTGGAGTCATTGTGCAGGGCAAGCATTTGTTCAGCTTCGGTGATGTCTCGCCCAAACTCTGTGTTCTGAAGTTCCTCAGCCCACAAGTCTAACTGGCTTAGGAGCTAGTGGAAAGTACATTCTTATGATGAAAATGGAAACGCATCATCTTCCTAATGCAATAAAATTTTCAAAAACATATAGTGCAAAGCAACATCATCTAAATGAAAAATTAATCAGAATATCCTTATTTCAAGTGGGTTTACTACTTTAGATATTTTGGCCGTCAAGCTCTTTATTTTTTCAACAGTTATACCTCTCACAAAAGTATCGCCATCTTTATTTTTCTTTTTTTGGTTTTCCTTTTTAAAAAATAAACTTAATCTTGAATCTGTTTATAAAGAGAGAAGGAAGAAGAAGAAGAAGAAGAAGAAGAAGAAGAAGAAGAAGAAGAAGAAGTAGAAAAAAAAAAAAAAAAAAAAACTTCGTCACCTCCACAGCATCTCTCTGGAACAGTCTCAGTTGAAGCAAGAGATCGAGGCGGAGCTTCCGCGTGGCCCAAAGGCTTTCTAATTCATCTCGTTTCTTGACTAGTCGCTCAAGGGCTTCCTCTACCCCCTCTACAGAGCCACATCCTGAGTCGGCAGTTACACTTGCTGACCTGTTGAATACAAGAAATAGTCTTGATGTATATCATGTATATATGACTGATCAAGGATATGCATAAAACCATACATCTCTACTTATATATATTGGATATACAAAGAAATTTGAAGGGAAAAAAAAAATCAGGAAAAAATAAATAAAATAAATAAATAAATTATATATATATATATATATATATATATATATATATATATATATATATATATATATATATATATATATCAGCCAAAATGCCACACCTGAGTTCATTAAGGAGCCCCTCTCCCTCGTGAGTAGTGGAGACACATGCATCCAGGGTGGAGTCTTGTTGTGTGGTCATCTGAGCCAACATTCTCTCAGACGCCTCTACTGAATCTGCAGCCTCGTCAACACCTTCTTCACTCTCTAGTTCTGTACTCAGCTCCTCCAGCCATGATAAAAGCTGTCAGTGTGTCAAATCATTAGTCAAAATTTTTTTACTGAATACCTGATCTATACAGCTTGATAAATGGCTTGCTATCACCACTGACAAGAGAAGGCAAAGACACTGATCTATGGATGATCTAAAAACCTTAGGCTATAAAGTCTAGATATATTTTCAAGGCAATATAAGAACACAGTATAATTACAAAAAGCAAGTTCACATAAAAATTAACCACTGTAGCTGAAAACAACAAACTAGACCTTATTATATATCTTACAGATATATAATATAGATGACTAATTGAAGCAGGAATAACTCACCTCCTTCTCATGAGTATAAAACAAGACAGCCATGTTGAGCAGCCGATGTCGCTGCTGGACCCTCGCTGCAAAGCTGGCAATGTGTGAGTCAAGTGTTTGGGCCACACTATATATCTCTTCTGGATTGCATTCTCCTGTATGTGCAAGCTCTTCTGCTGCTTGCAACAATTTCTCTGCATTCGTGTAAGTATTCTAGCAAAAAAGAGATGTTACTGACTACATGCACCCTGATGGGCAACAAAAATTCACAGATTAATTTTCAGTACTATGTATCATGTAAACTAACTTTCCACTGAAGATAATCTAGTCCCATAATGTCTGAATAAAATTTTACCTGGGCAACGTTTTCAAAGTGCTCATGGCTCTTCTGATACATTCTGGCTTTTGCAATATTACGTCCAATGCCCGGGTTTTTCCGTAAGAATACCTCACCATGGGTCTGCAGCCAATCCAGCACCTAGGAAGAAGAGTGAGAATCTGTTAAAATTGACTATTATGCAAAAGTTGATCTGCATATCCAACACACTTCCAACATCCTAGGTTTCACTTATACGAAAATCATTTAATGATTGAGCCCTACTCTTACTTACTACGCCTTGTCACTATAATCAATTCTCAAAAAAAATTTCCTTTTCAATGAAGAAAAGGAAAAAGAAGAAGAACACAAGAATGACTTCTTCCCTTCAACCACTTCTCACACACCTGCTTGACATCTTCCTGAAACAGCCTGAGTGCCAATCTTTGGTGTAGCTTGAGCTTCTTGGCTGACCACCTCTGCTCCACAGCTCGGTGGTGCGCCAAGATTTCGTGAATGACCGCCAGGACATGACTAGCACCTTCAGAGTAATCAGCGGCTGGATTTCCACTCGTCCCCGGGCCCCGTTGCTGCTGTGGGCCCCCTCGATACACCACCTTGCCGTCGGGCGTCACCTGTTTTGGAAGGTAATGAGAACATGCTATTTTTTCCCTTCTTTTTGCTATCGCAGGCTATATTTACTCGAGTACACTTTCACACACACAAAAAGCTCAAAAGCATTATGAATTAATATCCTAAGCCTAAGTGAGAAGCACTATGAATGATATATCATGTGTTCAACCATAAATAACGTAAGCATTATGTGCACAAGGCAAAGTATGAATTCCAAATATCTTGAATAACATAACTGTCTCAGTGAAATTTGAAAATAATTTCTGATCTCAAATTCCAATATCAATCAGTTTCCTGGACAAAATACCCAACACAGACATTTTCTAGCATTCATTCTTCTTTTTCTGGTAAAATATCTAAACTCTACTTCTACCTAAAGCCCTAAAAATGGACATCTGATTCACATTATCCTTCTGCAAATGCATTTACTTTCCGTTACTATTTTGCTCTTTTAGTAATAATTTACTAACTTCCCTTTTCTGGTAACATTTTGCTACTTTGTCTCACAGACTCATTCCACCATTTCACTCTTCTATGGCAACTACTGACCAAATTCATCCTCCAATCAAAATATCTTTTCTCTTCTTCTTCTCATATCTTCATAATTTGCCATGCATTTGCCTCTTTGAAAATATTTGGTTATCCTGTTCATTATCCTTCAAAATTTTGTTATTTTCCTGACTACATAGGACACATCTTCCTATATTTTTTTTCTTAATATGACATTATGCTACACTTTCTCAGCCATGCTGGCATTTTGCTGGACTCATGATATTCTTTATGCTAAAGTTGGCAGAGCAAAATACTGCTTGATCTTACTAACACAGTTCTAATATATATAATATTAGCAAGCAAAAACTCTTGCTGAGACATGTTTAACTGTGTAAGTTCACTAAAATCATTATATCCAAAATCTACTATGAAATAAGCAGTACAATAAAAGTGAAAGCAAACTGAACACTCTAAACAGATGAAAAATGGTTTTGTCCTTTCTTCTAAAACAATGCACTAGTCAAGATAGCAGATATAACAGGAAAAATAATAAAAATTCTTTTATTTTCAAATGCCAGAAAAGCCAGTGTCCCATGCAAAAAATTTAAAATCTATATATTGCACTTACACAGGCATATCAAAACAGCAAATGTTTTGTCCAATTTCATAATATTTATGCCCTTAAAAAAATAAACAAAAGTAAGCAAGGACTTCCCTTAAACCAAGAGAGAAAACAAATGAATCTTTTATTTGCAGAAACAGAATCCAAAGCAAATAATACACATATAAGCCAACAAACTTATAGAAGCAACAAGTAATAAAAATAATCATAATAATTCAGTGAAGAAGCTGAAATTCTACAAATAGTAAGACAATATCAAAACAAAGTCCAAGCTTTCCAGTGTCAACTTGAGCTTCCAAATATCCATAGAGAAATGATTCAACTCATATATACATACTATCTGTAGAAATGATTCAACTCATATATACATATTATCTGTAGAAATGATTCAACTCATATATACATATTACCTGTAGAAATGATTCAACTCATTTATACTTATTATCACCAAAAGAATTATTCAAATCATATACATGTATAATCAGCAGAAATTATTCAATTCATATATATGTATCCATCATCAGCAAAAATGATTCAACTCGTGTAAACTATTATCAGAATCAAAAAAATTCAACTCATATATATATGAATATATTATCAGCAAGGAATGACTCAACTCATATATACTTATCATCACCAGATATTATTCAAATCACACGCCTGTATAATCAACAGAAATAATTCAACTTTTAAATATGCTTTATCAGCAAAATGATTCAACTCATATGCCTTACTTGCAATAACATATTCCTCTCCAATCATTGAACAAAAAGGAAACAAAAGAACAGCAATGAAGGTGATAATTATCCATGATATTTCAGGCTTGTTCGCCTCATAGCCACTGGGAGCTTCTGTCTGAGAATGGGGAGAGAGAGAGAGAGAGAGAGAGAGAGAGAGAGAGAGAGAGAGAGAGAGAGAAGAGAAGAGAAGAGAAGAGAGAAGAGAGAGAGAAGAGAGAGAGAGAGAGAGAGAGAGAGAGAGAGAGAGAGAGAGAGAAGAGAAAGAGAAGAGAGAAAGAGAGAGAAGAGAGAGAGAGAGAGAGAGAGAGAGAGAAGAGAGAGAGAGAAAGAGAGAGAGAAGAAGAGAAGAGAGAGAGAAAAGAGAAGAGAGAAAGAAGAGAAGAGAAGAGAAGAGAAGAGAGAGAGAGAGAGAGAGAGAGAGAAGGAGGAGAGAGAGAGAGAGAGAACTACAGCTATCCTCTTAAGATGTCAAAAAAAGGACATGTAAATAAATTACAATTACTGTTCAAAAAGTGACTTCTGTGCCACATGCAAAAAGAAAGAAAGAAAGGAAGAAAGAAAGAAAAAAAAAAAACTAAATATTTTGTACTTTTTATGAATGAAAAAAAAAATCTAAACTTACAGAATAGGCTGATGGCTTTCCCCGGGGCTTCTTCTTCATATTTCGGAGAAAAAAAAGGAAAAACAATAAGCATGAGCAAAAAATACTGTAGTGCTTTTTATAAATGAAGGAAATTAAACAAACAAATGAAAAAAAAAACATTCTGAGTATGGTAATACGGAATGCAAATACATACTTTCAGAACAAAACAAAAACACTTGGAAACAAGAAGTATTTAATCAAGTATCCTCTTTAATGATTATTATCATTCAACCTTTGATTAACAAACAAGATTTTAAGACTTTAATAACAAAAGACAATTAAAAAAAAGAAAAGAAACGGCTGTATTCATGCAGATTTTCAACTATTTCTGGATTTTTTTTTTTTCTTACTCTAAATATAATCAAACATTGTTTAAATATGCATTTATCAAATAATGTGATGCAATAATAACAAAAAAATACATCTAGAAAAAATATAGTCAAGCATAACACATAATGAGATAAAACATTTATAGAATACCCTAGCAAAAACATTCCTCTTCTTATGAAGTCAATAATGTTTTAAAAATCAAGAAACTGGCAGAAATTTTAGCACAGCAAGTAATAACATATCCCTTCAGACCACAACTACTAGGTAAAAAGCTTATTTATAAAACTATTTTGCAGCAAATGGCATGGGGAGGTTTCTCAGGATGCTAAAAGGGGCTTTTCGATATCATCTGAACATCCTGCATACTTAAATTTGTTGATAATCTGCTTCACTTAAGATTTTAATTATCTATGACAACTTACAGCTTACATAAAGAATTACAAATATCTTCAAATTGTTATCATACTTTTCCTTTACATTCAAATAAATATAACAAAGAACACTGTCATCTCTTCTTTTTACTCTCCATCCAATAATATCAGTTCAGGTACTTTAAGACTTAGATTTCCAATAAAGGCAATTGAAAAACCCCTTTGATTCAAAATCAATAAAGAAAAAAAAAAAAAAATCATAACAATCACAATTATACCTGAACTATTTAGAGAAATTTTATTTTTTTAAACTTGTTAACTGCACATCTACTGCTCTCATGCCTAAATGCTCAAGAGGGAAGACCCCCATGCAAGACCCATCCTATGCTTACGTGCTTGCTGCGCATTTGGCCATCGCGCCTCAGCTGGCTACAAATTTGCACCAGGTGGTCTAGCTGGTAGAGGAGTTTCTTGCTGGTACTGTGAACCTGCAACCATCACCAACCGCCACCATTAGTCTAAATTACCATATCTTTATGCCCTTGGACAAGCATAAGCATCACTGAGAGGTTATCCAAGAACAATACAAAAGTTCCTTGTAAACATCATGAAGATGAAATAAGCATGTGAGTAATAAGATCCTATTATAGAATCCACCTTGGATAACCATACCAGTGAACACTTTTATGATGACACTTTAAAAAATGGACTCTTATAAAAAGCCCTCAGAAATGCTGCGTCTTCCTGAACACCATCTGTCTTGTGGGATGAAAAATACTTACTCCTCAAGAGAGATTAAGTACATGATGATCAGCCTGTCTATCGTAAGACAGGAACAAATGTAATGTATCCTTATGAGTCACCTGTTTTCCACTCACCAAGTATACTGTACGTAAGCCTAGGAAAGGATTCAGGATGCGAGCTCCATGCGATGCCTTGCCTCTCACATGAAAGCATAAGTCAACATGCTCATATTTCTCTCCTCTGTTTATGTAATCACCTGTCCATTCTGTTTACATGTCATGAGATTTAAAGGGGGAACGGGAAATGTGTAAAATTACTCTAGAACCAGAAGCTCGGAATAATCATATTCATCTATCTTTTTTTGCCATGTAGATGGAGTATCATTTACAACCTATGCAAACAAATTATTAATCTGAAATTTTTTTTTCAGTGATCATAATTCCACGTAGATTAATAATGGTTAGTTTATCTTGAGAATGCCTGCATATTTTTCCGCATATCTTTATAAATAAGTATTAATGACTTCTGCAATAACTCCACCTACATGACAAATGGTACACCTGTACATCATACGACCCAGAAGGCAGCCAACAAAGTCCAATCATGAAAGTGAACTAACTACAACGAAGATAATGTGTCTTCCACATCATAGAAAGACAATGAACCATATTCATGTTGACAAATGTATAAAAGGTATGATTGAGAATGAATATCTTCACAATACAAGAGATGTATTTAAATACATCTCTTGTATTGTGAAGATATTCATTCTCATTCATACCTTTCATATAGAAAGACAAGCTATTGGCTGCTCTCTGTTCTTCATAGAAATGACCCAAAAGCCCACATGTTCTCCTGCCCTCTCATGCTTCCAGTCTGAACAAAAAAATGGATTAGCTTCCTACTGGGAACAGTTCCACGGATGCATGAACGTTCCTGACAAGAGAGTCCAGGCCATTTAATAGCGACTGGTAAGCGCTGTGCAGCTGAAAGTGAAAATTGGTTATTACACATGAACTAATGATAATGCTCATCATCATGATAACAAGAATTGAGATATTTGTATAATTATAATACTAACATTAATGCAAACAGTAACAGTAATAGTAAGTACTGTGTATATATAAACTATCATACAGTAATGAAGAAAAAATGCCACACTGCTCATACTTACAAAAAAATACATTTGTGAAAAGACATAATAATGACAAAACAAAAGAGGGATTTCATCTTTGAAAACTTTTTTGTTTTTGTATTCTTCATACAAATAATATTCATTATGATTATAGACATATAATCATGAAAAATATAAATATCTATAATTCTCTTAAACCATACAGACAGGCAGATACAGATTAAGCAATATTATATATTACTAGAAAACAATACCCTAATACACATTAACCCTGTTATTCTGAAATAAAATATATTCACTCAAGGATATTGAATTCCCAGTGTATTTTCAAATACGCAAAAATGCATATAAGGAACTAAACACAGATGATACCTTCTTCATTTGGAGACTTACACTGAATGTTTTATACTTCTAAGAAAACAAATATAATGTATTAATTGAGCATGTCAAAACTATAATTTTTATCTTTGAAAAAACAAGAAAATGTAATTCAAAGGCCACAATCCTGCTGACATATTATCTAATATCATTGAAAATTGGATAGATAATGATTTCATTGAAAACATGATAATAAATATTGCAAGTGAGATCTAAAGAAATATATGTATCCATTCCGACAAAACTAATTAACAGCTTACAAAAACAGAAGCCAGAAACTCTTCTCATTATAACAAACAGAGAGAGAGAAAAAGACATTGTCTATTACACTTAACACTAAAAACAGGGACCTTTAATTTCTTCCCGAAACAAAGTGGTACCATCTACAAGAAACTTCCTTACCTCCGTGTACGCCTGGCACATGGTCTCATAGAGTGACTGGTGGTGGTGGATTGACGACTCCAATGTATGGATGTCGGAAGGTAATGCCGTCAGTTTGCAGTTGTCTACCCATGTTGGCACACTTTCAATATACTAGAAATGAAACTGATGATTAATAATCATTCTTCTAAAAGACAAATATACATGTCATATAGCTTTGTTTTGTATTTTCTATCAAAAAATTATCTCTTGTAAAGCATTTGTTTTATACAACTCTTCTTTCTTCTAGAATTACTATTGGAAAAGAGGAAGAAAATAAAGGCATATACATTTTCTTCCAAAGCATATGCAAAATGATGATGCAATAACACTGAATATGAACTACAAATGCTTTTTTTCTTCCAAATTGTGACTGTGCTTACGAAGACAAAGAATTTACCTGTTCTGCTTTCTGGTGAAACATGACCGAGAGAGCCAACACAGATGATCTTTCATCCAGACCTGCAGCAAACTCTTTCCAAACCTGGAATGAAAAAGAATAAAAGATTACTCAACGTGCATGGGCTCACATTCACACCTAGAACCTCAATAATGAATTAATTAATACATTTGAAAATCAAGCAGCCTCATTTATTTCAAACCTCAATCAATGTCTTATTTCCATATGTAGAAGGAAGAATCCATGATATTAGCATGATATAAAAATATTTACAGGACAACTCGCCCTATCTCACCCCTTCTGATATATCTCTTTTCTCTCCTCTCCACATCCATCCTGAATATCATATTACATAACACTGCTCCACTTCTTCCATTCCATGTCACTTTTGCCCCTCACTCCATTCCAATCTCCTTTACTCCACTCCAAAGAAGAACCTTTACCTCTTCCCTACTCTCTTTTCTTTTCCTCCCTTTCCTTCTCTCTACTTCACTTCTCAAAAACTCTCTATTAATCTCCCTTCTACACTTGTTCCTTCCAGAACTTCTATTCCTCTCTTCTCCCCTCTACACTTGTTCTTTCCATAACTTCATTCCTTTTTCTTCACTTCTCTTTCTCCGTTTAATTTCCCTCTATAAGTGCTCTTTGCATAACTTTTCTTCCTTTCAATGCTCTTTCCCCTGTTTTTCTCTCCTCTACACTTGCTCTTTCCCTAACTTCATTTAGCATAACATTCTTTCTTCTTGTATCACTTAATTTTTTCCTTTTTAACCATTTTTCCTTTTCCTCTTCGCACTTTTCAATAACTCCTAACCATTTATAACAAAGCAAGTTATCAACAGGTAGTAGTAAATTTAGCAGATCGTTCAATCACATGCACTGATACTCCTTTCTGAAAGGGGAAAAAACGTAACATACCTGATCCAGTTTAGATGCTACATTGCCGATGTGTTGGGCTGCATAGTGACCACTTTCCATGAGTCTTGATGCCACACTAAGTATTCTATTGATGTTCATATACACTTTCTGCAAAGAAAAAGATAAAAAATTCAAGATTCTTGCTACCAATTAATTAAAAAATCAAATTATAACTACCATCCTTACAACTACTTTCAGTTAACATTACTGCTACTTGTACTAATCAAAGATGGAATGTCACAAACAGATTCAACAGTATGAAACCATATTTTCTATGAGACTTCTGCAAATTTGCTCAATAGTCCACAAATAAACTAATAACACAGTTAATATAATTACAAAGTACTAAAACTAAACATTCTGCATAAAATACTTAAAAAGGATTCATTTCCATACCGCAAAACAAACTATAAATATTAAAAAGGGCAGGAAATAAAAAAAACAAACTGCAAACAAACAAGACCCTCCTGACCACTGGCGACTCCCCACCTCGAGACATGCACAGCTTCCGCCAGCCGTTCTTACCTGACAGGCAACGGTGAACTGAGAATGAGCCTCCTGAAGATCTTTGGATACTTGGTAAGAATGACCTATTTCTACGTAGTTGACTAGGAACTCTTCACGGTTGTGGTACACCCAATCAAACATCTGGAAGTTCAAATTAGTGTTCAACCTGGGAACTAAACTCCATAAAATCTGACTGACAGCCAGTTAATTAAGCAGTGACTGGTGATCTGCCATGTTGGCCAATGAATATTATTGCACTTTACTTAATCTATGATATAATGAGTGTGATGCATGATAATACTGGTATATGGTATATGTGACAATCTAAAGGTCTTACTTCATTAAAAGTACCAAAACAATTTTAAGTGAAGTTCCTTTTCCTCAATACCTGACATTAACTTTTCTTTCTAACATATGAGTTGGAAAAAGCATGGAGAAAATTTGAGAAAAGATGAGGGAATGGATATCAATGATCAGGCATAGGGAGAAAGGGAGGGAGGACAGGAAGGAAAGAGATGGAGGAGGAGGAGGAGGAGGAGGATGAGGATGAGGATGAGGATGAGGAGGAGGATGGAGGATGAGGAGGAGGAGGAGGAGGAGGAGGAGGAGGAGGAGGGGAGGAGGAGGAGGAGGAGGTGGAGGAAAAGGAGGAGGAGGAGGAAAGGAGGAGGAGGAGGGAAAGGAGGAAGAGGAGGGGGAGGGGGAGGAGAAAGAGGAGGGGGAGGAGAAAGAGGAGGAATAAGGAGGAAGAGGAGGAGAAAGAGGAGGAATGAGGAGAAGGAGAAGGAAGAAGGAGGGAGAGGAAGAAGAAGATAAGGAGGAGATGAACAAGAAGAACAGGAATAAGGAGGAGGAGAACAGCGGCGGCGGCGGCCCCTCGTCCGTACCTTCTCGACGTCCTGTTCAAAAAGTCTGAGCTGGAAGCACTGGTCAAGCCTCATCTTCTTGTGCTGCCACAGCTGCTGAACGTGCTGCTGCGCCTGGTGGACCGACTCCGTCAAATTCAGAATCTGCAAACAAACGAAAAAAAAAATCTCATATCACAATGTGCTGCAAAAACCTTTCCGACCCCAGAAGAAACCCTACATCAAATTATTAAATAAACAACCAATTTCAATTAGTATCCCAGACATGCAGCAATGATAAACAATCTGCACACAACACAAACACAAACTGTACCTATCACAAACAACAACAACAACTCAATAAGTATCCCAGACACACATGACCCAATCAGTCTCCGCACAAACACACATACCGCAATTATCACAACCGAAAACCATAACATCTCGCTAATTATCTCAGAACACGCCCACCTACCTGTGGAATACTGTTTTGGAAATCCGGATTATTGAGTATCAGGCTGGACGCACTGTCTCGGCCGGAATAGCCCGAGTCATAGCCGTTACCTTCATCACAGTTTAATCTGTAGGGTGGCGGAGGGGCGGTAAGTAATCGTGTACCTTGCTGCTCTCTTTGGTAGCTTTGTTTAAGTATCCTTGTTATATATATATATATATATATATATATATATATATATATATATATATATATATATATATATGTATATGTATATGTATATGTATATGTATATGTATATGTATATGTATATGTATATGTATATGTCTATTGTATATTGTCTATGTATATGTATGTATATATATATATATATATATATATATATATTTTAATATATATATATATATATATGTATATTTTTTTTTTCTTTTTTTATTATTATTATTACTCCTAATACTTTTCATCCCTCTGTATCAAATTCTATTTTTTTCCAATTTTACTCTATAAAAAGGGACATCAACCCCTGTAAATAATAAAAAAAAAAGAAAAAAAGAAAAAATTAACTTGATAAATAAGATAGCACACACACACAGTCATCAACCAACCAAAAAGCGCATTACCCACCTTTGTAAAAGTCTCTGACCCAGCATATCCAAGTCGTGCACTAAACTACCGGTAACTTTCTGATGCATCTCTTTGTGGCGCTCGATAGCCCGCTTGGCGCCGCTGACGTCGTCCGCGAAGTCGCTCTGCTGCAGCTCGTCCCTGACATCCTCCAGCTGGTCGACGAGCTCATTGGCCTGCCACGTGAAGTCCTCGATCGCCAGCCGCAGCTCGATCCACGTGTTGTGGTCGTAGGGCAGCGTGCCGTCGAAGTCGCTCGTCAGCTGGCTCGGGTCTATCGTCTTGGCCAACGTCTCCACGCTGATTAAATTTGTCTGCGCGGGGGAAAGAGCAACGAAATGAATAATAATAATAATAATAATAATAATAATAATAATAATAATATAATAATTAATAAAAAAAATAAAAAATAAAATAATAATAATAATGATAATGATAATGATAATGATAATGATAATAATAATAATAATAATAATAATAATAATAATAATAAAGTACTGACAAAAAATAAATAATAATAAAACGAAGTATTGACGATTCCTCAACGATTCACGCAAGCACATAAAAGGAATAAAAAAAAAATTCTCAACTATTTGTACAGGACCATGGCAAGAATAACTAAATAAAAAAATATACTACTACTTTCTGATTCCCTCCAACTCCAACCTCCACAAACAAAAATAACTAAATGCATTAATAAACAACAAAAACAACAACAACAATAATAAAAATAATAATAATTATAACAATTGTAATAATAATGATAACAACAACAACAACCATAATAATAATAGTAATAATAATAGTAATAATAATAATAACAATAGTGACAATAATAACAATAACAATAACAATAATAAAAACAGGACCAACTCACCTTGTACTTATGACTTCCTATACTGGTTCGTTGCTTCTGCCAGAAGTTGTCTGGCTTGACTATATGGACTATATAAATATGTTGCGCAAAGCTTTCGTGGAGCTCCTTCAGGATGGGTTTGACCGTGTTCCATGTGGACCCCCGCATGTCAATTATCACTGTGAAGCCTATTTCACGTACTTCGTCACTGGGGAGGAAGAGGGGAAGAGGTTATAACATCAAGCAGAAGAGGTTATAGAATCACATCAAACAAAGAAGGGGAAGAGGTTATAGCATCAAACAGAAGAGGTTATAGAATCATCAAATAAATAAGGAAGGAGGTTATAGCATCAAGCAAAAGAGGTTATAGAATCAATACCAACCAAAGAGGTAGAAAGGTTTTAGAATCAACCAAAAGAGGGAAATGCGATCCTTGAGACTGTTAAAATCAAAATTGTTGCAATCAACATGATGAAAAATTGAAACAATGATCCCTTTCTAAAAATTACATAAAAGAAAAAGAAGGGAGAATTGGGGGAGAGGGGAAAGTGAGGAAGAGGAAGAAAATGAGAAGAAGGACGACGATGATCAAGATGAGATTTTAGAAAAGAATTTGAGAAAAAAAACGAGAGAGAGAGAGAGAGAGAGAGAGAAGAGAGAGAGAGAGGGGGAGAGATGGGGAGGGGAGAGAGGAGAGAGGAGGGGGAGGAGAGAGGGAGGGAAAGGGAGGGAGGGAGAGAGAGAGAGAGAGAGAGGGGGAGAGGGGGAGAGGGGGAGAGGAAGAGAGAGGAGAGAGGAGGGGGGAGGAGGGGGAGAGAGAGAGAGAGAGAGAGGAGAGAGGGGAGAGACAGAGGAGAGAGAGAGAGGGGGACAGAGAGAAGAGAGACAGAGAG
>NC_051387.1:3360296-3370296 GCF_015228065.2 Penaeus monodon | reverse complement strand
GGATACAGGGAGGGGGGGAGGGGGATGCGGAGATCTATCCTCGTGAAGCAGCGTCACTATCACAAAATTAGCAGTATCGTCATCGTCGCCATCATCATTCTCTTCGCCTTCGTTCGATCATCATCATCATCGTCATCGACATCATCGTCGTCGTCGTCATCATTATCATCATCATCGTCATCATCATCTTCGTCAAAATCATCACCATCATCATCATCATCAATATCGTTTCTGTTGCCGTCTTCCCGATTATCCACCTCTGCCACCCCCTCCCTCCCACAACCTCCACCATCAACTCCACCTTCATCTTGATCTTCACCCCTTAACCTCCCCCTCCCCCCCCCCCTCCACCTCCTCCTCCCCACCACCACCACCACCACCTCCCTCTCCCCCTCCACCCCCACCTCTTCCCATTCCCCCTCCCCCCCTACACATCATGGCACTACCCCTCTGCCTCTCACCTCCCCCTCCCCCTCCCCCTCTACCTCTACCCCCTTCCCTTTCTACCACCACCCCCTCCCATCCCCCCTCCAACCCAATGCACCCCATCCCTCCCCCCCTCCAACCCAATGCACCCCTTCCCCCCCCAACCCACTGCACCCCCTCCTTCCCCCCCTCCAACCCAATGCACCCCCTCCCTCCCCCCTTCCAACCCAATGCACCCCCGCCGAAACTCTCCGCAGCGCTCGGGAGCAATTACCATAATCTCCCAAGCAAAAAAGGGCCAAATTACCCTCCCACAGGCGTAATTACCCTCTCGCTTAAATATCGTCGACTTAATGACACTCGGCCAGCCTCACCTTCCCTGCGCTACTCACTCTTTTCTCTACTCCCCTTTCGTTTCGTTTGTCGTTATTCTTATTGGCATTACGATTGCTGTCATAGGCATTGTTGTTGTTGCTATCATCATCATTATCATTAGTATCATCATCATTGTCATCTTCATCTTTATCAGAATTACCATCACCATTATCATCATCATCATCACCAACATTATAATCATTACACTGTTATCACCATCATTATAACAACAATAACTACTACTACCACTACCACTGCTGCTACTACTACTACTACTACTACTACTATCAGCATTATCATTATCATCGTTATCATCATCATCATCATCATCATCATTATCATTATCATTATCATCATCATCATTATCATCATCATCATCATTACCAATAATAATAATAATAATAATAATAATAATAATAATAATAATAATAATAATAATAATAATAATAATAGTAGTAGTAGTAGTAGTAATAGTAACAACAATACTTATAACAATAAAAAATAAAACCCATGATAAGATTTATAACAATAACAACAACAACAGCAGTAGTAGTAGTAGTAGTAATAACAATGATGATAATAATATCATTAGTAATAAATAAATAACAACAACAACAACAACAACATTAGTAACAAATAACAATAGTCAGTCAAGTTACGTTCATTTCCTAAGGCGACCATTGCAAACTGCAAGGCTGCTGAACTCAAGAACATTACGCAACATCCACCCCAGACCCACAACACAATAAGCACAGATAAGCGCCTAATCGGGAGGCAAACAAACAAACAATCAAACCGTGATAAGGGTGCCCCGTTGGCCACGTGCAAACAAGGGAGGAAACAGCGAACAAGGAAACAAACAAAGAAGAAAAATAATGATTATAAAACAAACAAGAAAATAAAGCATCATGATGACGATGATGATGATAATAATCCTAGTAGTAATAAAGACATCAACAACAACAGCAACAGTAATAACAAAAACACCAACGACAACAACAACGATAATTATAAAGAATAAAAACAGTAACTAAATAATAATAGTTAAAGTTTTATTATCATTATTATCATAATTATTATTATTATTATCATTATTATTATTATTAGTAGTAGTAGTAGGGGAAATAATAATAATAATAACAACAACAACAACAACAACAACAACAACAACAACAACAACAACAACAACAACAATAATAATAATGATAATGATAATGATAATGATAATGATGATGATGATGATGATGATGATGATGATGATGATGATGATGATGATGATGATGATAATAATAACAATAACAATAATAATTATTATTTCATTATTATAACAAAAACAACAACAACTACAACTACAACAATAATACCAAAAAAACAAAACAAAATGCCATATCACATTTCCACCGCAGAGAAAAAATACTTTGGGGAAAAAATTAGCTGGTCTAACAATTCAATTCATAAACAAATCCCCGACAATAAAGAGAAATAATTTCCTTCAAATATTTTTCCGCTTTTCTCTATTCATGGAGGAGAGGAGGAGGAGGGGGAGGAGGAGGGAGGAGGGGGGAGGAGGAGGAGGAGGGGGGAGGGAGGAGGAGGAGGAGGAGGAGGGGGGAGGAGGGGGAGGAGAGGAGGAGGAGGGGGGGAGAGGGGGGAGGAGGGGAGGAGGAGGAGGAGGAGGAGGAGGGGGGGGAGGAGGAGGGGGAGGGGGGGAGGAGGGGGGGAGGAAGGGGGGGGGGAAAGGGGGGAAGGAAGGGGGAGGAGGGGGGGAGGAGGGGGGGAGGAGGAGGAGGGGGGGAGGAAGGGGGAGGAGGAGGGGGGAGGAAGGGGGAGGAGGAGGGGGGGGAGGAAAGGGAGGGAGGGGAGGAGGAGGAGGAGGGAGGGGGGGAGAAGGAGGAGGGGGGAGGAGGGGAGGAGGAGGGGGAGGAGGAGGGGAGGAGGAGGGGGGGAGGAGGGGGGGAGGAGGAGGAGGAGGAGGAGGAGGAGGAGGAGGAGGAGGAGGAGGAGGACGACGACGAGTGGAACGGGAAGGGAAAGGGAAAGGAAAAGGGAAAGGGAAAGGAAAAGGAAGAGAAGGATGGAATGGATAGGGGGAAGAAGAGGAGGAGGGGTATGAGGAGGGAGGTGGTGAAGAGGAGGGAGAGGGGGAAGAAGAGGGGGAAGAAGAGGAGGAGAAGGGGGATTGGGGAAGAGTATGAGGAGGAGGGAGAGTAAAAGGAAGAGGAACAGGAGAAGGAGGAAGAGTAGTAGAAAGAGGAGGAAAGGGAAGAAAAAATGAAAGAAAAGGAGAAAAAGGTAGAAAAAGGGGAAGGAAAAGGAGGCATCGGGTCTCCTCCCTCCACCTCCCCTCCCCCCTCTCCCTCCACCTCCCCTCCCCCCTCTCCCTCCACCCCCACCCCCTCCCCCCCACCCAAACAATCCTATAACGCCCACAAACCTTCGTTACAAGAACTTCATACAAGGAAATAACGGGTTACGACACATCAGTCTGTGGGCGCCGGGCCTTTATTGCTCGACCAGAAATAACACCCAAAAAATATTTAAAAAAAAAGAAATAAAGAAAAGAGAAAAGAGAAAAAATAATGCATGACATTATTCCATTCATCAATACGAAAAAAATATATATACAACAATATGCATATAAAATACGCACATACCCCCCACCCCCACCCACCCCCACCCAAAAAAAAAGGAAAAACAACACGGATGGCAATCGGGATTTTTTTTTTTTTTTATCTTCATTCTTTTTCAAGTACACGTGAACGTCCAGCCATGTGTGCATACATGAACACGCACATAGATTTCAACACTGCATTAATACGAACAAGAGCGCGCACACAAATAAACAAATAAATTCTCATATATGGGAGGATGAGAGGGGAGGTGGAGGGGGAGGGGGAGAGGGAGACGTAGAGGGGGGGAGAGGGAGAGGAAGAGGGAGAGGGAGGGAGGGAGGGAGGGAGGGAGGGAGAAGGAAAGGAAAAGAGAGGAAAGGACAGAGGGAAAGCGGAAGGGAGGGAGGGAGGGAGGGAGGGAGGGAGGGAGGAGGGAGGGAGGAGGGAGGGAGGGAGGGAGGGAGGGAGAAGAGGGAGAAGAGGGAGAGGAAGAGAGAAGATAGAGATGAGATGGAAAGGCAGAAGCACAGGAGAAAGAGGAAGTGGAGAACAAGGAGGGAACGGGGTAGAGAAGAAAAGAAAAAAGAAAATACCGAAAAAAGGCAAGAACACACACAAAAAAACAGACAAACAGAAAGACTAACACACAAAAACACAAACCTAAAGAGAAATACGAAAGACAGAAAAAAACAAAAACGGAAGAACACAAATCCTATAAATACACAAGACCAAAATAAAGACGCACTCACGTCTTTTAAGTAGGGGGCGGGGGGGGGGATAGGAAGTGAGAGGAAGATGAGGGAGGGGAGGGAGGGGAGGGAGGGGAAGGAGGGGAGGGCGAGGAAGGGAAAGAGGGAGAGGGTGGAAGGATAACAGAAGAGGATGGGGAGAGTGAAGAAAATAGATAAATAAATAGATAGATAGATAGATAGATTAGATCAGATTAGACAGACAGATAGAGAGGAGAGGAGAGGAAATTAGAGGAGAGAAGAGCAGAGAAAGAGAAAGAGAGAAGGAAGAGAAAGAAGAGAAGGAGAGAAAAGAAACGAAGAGAGGTGGAGTGAGAAGCGCGAAGGAGTTAAGGGGGGAAAGGACACTGGCGGGGAGGAGAGAAGGACGGAATGTGGGAGGGGGGGAGGGGCGAGGGGTGGGGGGGAGGAGAGGGAGGAAGGGGGGAGGGGAGGCTTGCGTCATCTCTCGGCGTTGCATCTTTAAAATCAATACCAACCACGTGACGACCTCCTCTGCCTGGTACCTCAAGCGTCCGCTGGTATCCCCTACACCCCTATACATACATACATACATACATACATACATACACACACACACATACACACACACACACACACACACACACACACACACACACACACACACACACACACACACACACACACACATAAACATACACACATACCCACCCATGCAAAGGGTTGGGATCTCTTGCTAACACTTCGAATATCCAAACATAGTGTTTATATCATCCTTATATTTTTAGACAAGGCGTTTCTCTTGTTGGGGAGAGGGGGGGGGGGGGAAAGAGGGAGAAAGGTAGAGAGGGAGACGAGAAAGAGAGCGAGTGGGGAGGTAGGGGGAAGGGGAGAGGACGGGGAGGGGAAGGAGGGGGGGAAGGGAGAATGAGAACAGGTGTGGAAGAGATGGGTGGGATGAAGACAGCAAAAGAGAGAAATAGAAAGAGAGAGAGAGAGAGAGTAAGAGAAAGAGAGAGAGAGAAATAGAGAGAAGAAAAAAGAGTGAGAGAGTGGGAGTGAGAATGGGGAGGAAATATTCTTCCGCATGCCCCCCCCCACCCCTACCCCATTTCCCCATGACTCACAGACACCCCCCCCCCCCAATAGAATCTTCACCTGTCCCTTGCACTGCAATCGCATGTATTACGATTTGCAACAATAACCTGTCATTTCCCGTCCAACTATTGTTTCCTGTCATTAGCAACCCTTTATTTTCACGTCAATGTCTCCGCGTGTGTGCCAATGACCTGCTATAAAACCGAGTCGTCACGCTCGACACAAAAGTGCACACGCAACAGTAAAGCGTACACAGACCGATCCGTGCCGTGCGTACACACACACACGTACACACGTACACACACACACACACACACACACACACACACACACACACACACACACACACACACACACACACACACACACACACACACACACACACACACACACACACACACACACACACACACACACACACACACACACACAACAAAAAAAACACAAACCAAACAAACACAAACAAAATCGCCGTAGATCCCGAGTGAATTAGTGCAGCTCTACCGAGGCACTTTGTACGGTGCCACAACAACACGCGGGGAGAACTGTCCACTTCGCGGCCCAATTTATCCTCACAAATACTAAACCCCTCCTTCCTCTCCTCCCCCTACCCCTCCCGTCCAACCCCCTCCTCCCTCCCCTCCCGTCCAACCCCCTCCTCCCTCCTATAAAGTGGTTTATGAGGCTTCTGAGTGCATTACCGCTGCCCTCCCCCCCCCCTCTCTCTATCTCTCTCTCTTTCTCGCCTGGTTTCCTCTTCATATCTGGCTCTTCCTTTATACGTTGTGATACTTTGAGGAAAGTTATTATAATGACGCGTTCGGGTATGCACGAATGGCGGAACGTACGAGCCAACACGAACATGAACACGAACACGAATACTAACTTAACACACACACACACACGCATAGGCACACACTGACGCGCGCGCACACACACATACGCATACACACACACACACACAAACTCTCAATCAGTCACTCACTCTCACACTCACTCTCATTCTCACACACACACACACACACACACACACACACACACACACACACACACACACACACACACACACAAACTCTCACACTCACTCACACACACACTCACTCACATTCACACTCACTCACATTCACACTCACTCTCACTCTCACACTCACACACATTCACTCTCACAGTCACAGTCACAGTCACACACATAGAAAAATAAAATTCAATTACTGACCCTTCCTCTCCCCCCCCCCCCCCCGCTCCAACATCTCTCCCGCCTACACGGTTTCCTCTCCGTGTCTTGAATTCATTAGCAGCCTCTTTAATTAATATAACATTTGCACTTTCCATATTATTACGTTCCCTATCTCGGGACGCCTGTCTAGACGACGAGAGGGACCCCCCCCCCTTCGAGGCGCAAACTGCAGGCCACCTTGACCTCCTGGACTGGTGGCTTGACTCGACTTGACTGGTGGCTTGACTTGACTTGACTGGTGACTTGACTCGACTTGACTGGTGGCTTGGCTTGACTTGACTTGACCGGCGACTTGACTCGACTGGATTTAACTGGTGATTCAAATAGACTTGCTTTGACTGGTGACTTAACTCGACTTGATCTGACATGACTGGTGACTCGACTGCCTTGACTGGTGACTTGAACTGACTTACTGACTTAACAGGTACCGTGAGATACGAATCGCGGGCATGGCGACTTGGTTGACTGGCCGACTGGATAACTGTTATCTGTACTGCGACCTTCCCTTTATTCTCCTGCCTGTTTATTTGTCTATACATGCCCTGTCTCTCTTTCTCTATCTCTATCTCTCTTTAGCATCCTTCCTCTATCTCTTTAGCTATCTCAGCTCCTTTATTTTCTACGTATCTAGGCCCGTCCCTCTCTCCTCTCTCTGACTCCAGATCTTTTTAACATCTTTCCTCTTTTTCTCTCTATCTCGGCTCCTTTATTCTCCTGCTTCCCCATGCCTGTCCGTCTCTCGCTTCACTCTCTCTGCATCAATCTCTCCCTTGGAATCAGCTTCATCTCCTCTCTCGCCCGCTTGCCCTCCAGAAGGGGGGGGGGAGACCACAGATTCCCTACACTCATTCCGCTCCGGCCTCGGTTTGTCTCTTATCTTCCATTATCTTTCCAATTAATCACTACTTTATTTACCTATCACTTATTTCAACGAGACTGCAATAAAAACCTCTCTCTCTCATCTTTATCCGCTATATTGGTCAAACAGATAAACGTACGCGCGCGTACGCACACGCATACACACACGTATACACCCCCCCACACCACACACACACGTATACACCCCCCCCCACACACACACACACTGAGACGTATGTGTGTGTATTGTCATTTATGGGCGCTTATACATTTAAAATATTACATAATCATAACACACACAACATATTTATATATACATATATATGTGTATACATATATATATATATATATATATATATATATATATATATATATATATATATATATTATATATTATGTCTCAACAACTCACGGAAGTCTTCTCGATCGTCTCTGCCACTCTGATTACACAACTCACCTGAAAAGGAGAAAAACAAAAATTAATATAATTTGAAGATTTGATAATAACGAAAATAATAATGATGACGACGAGACTGACGGATGACGCCAATAATAACACCAGCACTGCCACTGAAACTGATGATGACGAAAAGAAAAAAGCCACGGAGGTGACGAAAACACGAACAGGGGGGAGACGAAAACACGAACAGGGAGGAGACGAAAACACGAACAGGGAGGAGACGAAAGCACGAACAGGGAGGAGACGAAAACACGAACAGGGAGGAGACGAAAACACGAACAGGGAGGAGACGAAAACACGAACAGGGAGGAGACGAAAACACGAAAAGGGAGGAGACGAAAACACGAACAGGGGGAGACGAAAACAACAACGAACAGGGGGGAGACGAAAAACACGAAAAACAGGGAGACGAAAACACGAACAGGGAGACGAAAACACGAACAGGGAGGAGACGAAAACACGAACAGGGAGGAGACGAAAACACGAACAGGGAGGAGACGAAAGCACGAACAGGGAGGAGACGAAAACACGAACAGGGAGACGAAAACACGAACAGGGAGGAGACGAAAACACGAACAGGAGAGACGAAAACACGAACAGGAGGAGACGAAAACACGAACAGGGAGGAGACGAAAACACGAACAGGGAGGAGACGAAAACACGAACAGGGAGGGACGAAAACACGAGAACAGGGAGACGAAAACACGAACAGGGAGAGACGAAAACACGAACAGGGAGGAGACGAAAACACGAACAGGGAGACGAAAACACGAAAGGGGGGACGACAAACACGAACAGGGAGACGAAAACACGAACAGGGAGGAGACGAAAACACGAAAAGGGAGACGAAAACACGAACAGGGAGAGACGAAAACACGAACAGGGAGGAGACGAAAACACGAACAGGGAGGAAAACACGAACAGGGAGGAGACGAAAACACGAACAGGGAGGTGACGAAAACACGAACAGGGAGGAGACGAAAACACGAACAGGGAGGAGTCGTAAACACGAACAGGGAGGAGACGAAAACACGAACAGGGAGGAGACGAAAACACGAACAGGGAGACGAAACGAACAGGAGACGAAACACGAACAGGGAGACGAAAACACGAACAGGGAGGAGACGAAACACGAACAGGAGACGAAACGAACAGGGAGGAGACGAAAACACGAACAGGGAGGAGACGAAAACACGAACAGGGAGACGAAAACACGAACAGGGAGGAGACGAAAACACGAAAAGGGAGACGAAAACACGAACAGGGAGGTGACGAAAACACGAAAAGGGAGACGAAAACACGAAAAGGGAGACGAAAACACGAACAGGGAGGAGACGAAAACACGAACAGGGAGACGAAAACACGAACAGGGAGAAGACGAAAACACGAACAGGGAGGAGACGAAAACACGAAAAGGGAGAAGAAAACACGAACAGGGAGGAGACGAAAACACGAACAGGGAGACGAAAGCACGAACAGGGAGGAGACGAAAACACGAACAGGGAGGAGACGAAAACACGAACAGGGAGGAGACGAAAACACGAACAGGGAGACGAAAACACGAACAGGGAGGAGACGAAAACACGAACAGGGAGACGAAAACACGAACAGGGAGGAGACGAAAACACGAACAGGGAGACGAAAACACGAACAGGGAGGAGACGAAAACACGAACAGGGAGGAGACGAAAACACGAACAGGGAGGTGACGAAAACACGAACAGGGAGGAGACGAAAACACGAACAGGGAGACGAAAACACGAAAAGGGAGGAGACGAAAACACGAACAGGGAGACGAAAACACGAACAGGGAGGAGACGAAAACACGAACAGGGAGGAGACGAAAACACGAACAGGGAGACGAAAACACGAACAGGGAGGAGACGAAAACACGAACAGGGAGACGAAAACACGAACAGGGAGGAGACGAAAACACGAACAGGGAGGAGACGAAAACACGAACAGGGAGGAGACGAAAACACGAAAAGGGACACGAAAACACGAACAGGGAGGTGACGAAAACACGAAAAGGGAGAGACGAAAACACGAAAAGGGAGACGAAAACACGAACAGGGAGGAGACGAAAACACGAACAGGGAGGAGACGAAAACACGAACAGGGAGGAGACGAAAACACGAAAAGGGAGACGAAAACACGAACAGGGAGGAGACGAAAACACGAACAGGGAGGAGACGAAAACACGAACAGGGAGGAGACGAAAACAC
>NC_051387.1:3350676-3357696 GCF_015228065.2 Penaeus monodon | reverse complement strand
CCCCCCCTCCCCCCCCCCTCCCCCCCCCCCCCCCAACCCAAGAAACCCCCTTCCCCTCCCCCCCCCCCAAAACCCAATGCACCTCCTCCCCTCTCCCTCCCCCTCTCTATCCCCCCCCCAACCCCAATGCACCCCTTCCCCCCCCCCCCCCAACCAATGCCCCCTTCCCCCCCCCCCCCCTTCCCAAACCCAATGCACCCCCCCCGAAACTCTCCGCACGCTCGGAGAAATTCCCATAATCCCCCAAAGCAAAAAGGGCCAAATTACCCCCCCACGGCGTAATTACCCTCTCGCTTAAATATCGTCGACTTAATGACACCGCACCCTCCCTTCCCTGCGCTACTCACCTTTTTTCTCTACTCCCCTTTCGTTTCTTTTTGTCGTTTTTCTTATTGCATTACGATTGCTGTCATAGGCTTGTTGTTGTTGCATCATCATCATTATCTTTATTCATCTCATTGTCTCTTCATCTTTATCAAATTACCATCACCATTATCATCATCATATCCCAACTTATAATCATTAACTGTTTCCCCATCATTAAAAAACATAACTACTCTCCCATACACTGCTGCCTACTATACACTACTACTACTATCGCATTATATTATCTTCGTTACCCTATCATCATATCATCACATTTCTTATCATTATCACATCCATTTCCACTCATCTTCCCAATTAATAATAATAATAAAAAATAAAAATAATAAAAATAATAATAATAAAAATAATAAAATATAGTTAGTAGTAATAGTAACAAAAATCTTAAAACAAAAAAAAAATAAAACCCATGAAAAGATTTAAAAAAAAACAAAAACACGCATAGTAGTAGTAGTATAATAACAATGATGATAATAATATCATTAGTAATAAATAAATAACAACAACAACAACAACAACATTAGTAACAAATAACAACAGTCAGTCAAGTTACGTTCATTTCCTAAGGCGACCATTGCAAACTGCAAGGCTGCTGAACTCAAGAACATTACGCAACATCCACCCCAGACCCACAACACAATAAGACAGATAAGCGCCAAATTTCGGGAGGCAAACAAACAAACAATCAAACCGTGATAAGGGTGCCCCGTTGGCCAGGGTGCAAACAAGGGAAAAAACCCAGCGAACAAGGAAACAAACAAAGAAGAAAATAATGATTATAAAACAAACAAGAAAATAAAGCATCATGATGACGATGATGATGATAATAATCCTAGTAGTAATAAAGACATCAACAACAACAGCAACAGTAATAACAAAAACACCAACGACAACAACAACGATAATTATAAAGAATAAAAACAGTAACTAAATAATAATAGTTAAAGTATTATTATCATTATTATCATAATTATTATTATTATTATTATCCTTATTATTATTATTAGTAGTAGTAGTAGTAGTAGTAGTAGGGGAAATAATAATAATAATAACAACAACAACAACTACAATAATGATGATGATGATGATGATGATGATGATGATGATGATGATGATGATGATGATGATGATGATGATGATGATGATGATGATGGTGATGGTGAAGATGATGGTGGTGAAGATGATGGTGGTGAAGATGATGGTGGTGGTGTAGATGAAGGTGAAGGTGAAGTAATGATTAACGGTGAGGGAGATGATAGTAATGGTGATTAGTAATTAGGAAAATAAATTAAAATAATCACCACGACCATTGCAGACTAATGAAAACGAAAATAATTGCGCTGTTCACAAATGAGCAATCAACCGATTCACTTAAAAAGAAAAAAAAAACGTTCGAATTTCAACGAATTAATCATCATGAAAAGAGCAGAAGAAAAAAAAGGAAAAAAAAGTAAGATGTAAAATCGGAAATAAAAATTTCGACACAAACAGGAAATCGAAAAATGGGATAATTCCTTCCATATAAGGAGTAATGAGGTTCTAATGGAAGTTATGGGCCCCGACTAAAAGGAAGATAATGCACGCTGGAAAGGGGGATGGGGGGGGGAGGTGGTGATGGGGGGGGGGACAGGGAAGGGGGGAAAAGGTGGCGGTAGGGGGAGGGTGGGAAAGGGGGAAAGGGGGAGAGGAAATGGGAGGGGGGGGAAAAGGGAAGAGGAAAGGAGAAAGGAGAGGAGGATAATAGGGAACAGGGAAGAGGAGATGGGAGAGGGGGAGGGGTAAGAGTGAGGGGGGGAGAAGAGAAGAAATAAGGAGAAAAGAAAATGCGGATGGTGGGTGAGGAAGAAGCGGGGATGAAGCGGGCTGAAGGCGGAGGGATGGGAAGAGAAGCGAGGGGAAGGGGAAAAGGGGGGGGGGGATAGAGAGAAGAAGAGGGAAGTAGAAGTGGGAGACGAAGGCATGGGAAATGGAGATAACGGGAGGGAGGAGGAAGGGGGAAGGTGCTGAGTAGGGGCGAAGGGAAACGGGAAGAAGAGGGAAGTTTGAGAACAGAGAAGAGGTAATGGGGAAAGGGGAAAGAGCGGGAGGAATGGCTTACAGATAAAAGAGGGGGGGGGGGGCGGAAGCTTGGAGGGGGCGGGGGGATTAAAAAAAGGTCAAACAGTGGGCTATGTTGCAAGGATAGTGACAAGCAGAGGCCATTAGCGTAATGGTTATAATGCTTCGATTATCTATCTAAAGCAAAGGCTTAACCCCATTTTCTCAAATTATTTCTCCTCTGCTCTTATCATAATCATTAATTCAATATTCTTCATACTGTTCCCACAGTCTACATCGCCTTGCCACATCACAGGGATCTTGTAGTTACACGAAGGTTTTTTTGAAGTCCAAGATGAAAGTCAGAGGAGAAATACCTTCTTTCGAGATAACGTACGATGAGTAACATTAGTTTTTTTTTTCTGAAGACCGATTTTTCCGATTCTGTGTTTTCTTTTTCTATTTCTTCTCTCCTCCTTTTCCTTTTTTTTTTTGTTTTCTTGCGGGAAGCGAAAGCACGCACGCACTCACACCACGCGCGCGCGCACGCATATGCGCTCCTCGTTTAAGTTTATCATATTATATAATAGTCTGGGTTTTCCAGCAAGTGAAAAACAGAGTGATCCGCAGTGTTCATAACGCAAACGGTTTATAGCTTTTTCGGCACACACACATGTATTATCATACGTAATTTTTCCTTTCTTTCTTCTTTCTGAGATTGATGGTTGTCGTAGACCTGCATGATATAGTTTGGTGTCAGATCTGTGGGGGCATGATACTGAAATAGTTGAATGATAATTAATAGGTGGATAAATATGTTTTTTTACACTGCCTCTCCATCTTTTATCCCCTTCCCCTCTCTCTCTCTCTCTCTCTCCTCTCTCCCTCTCTTCCTCTCCTCTCTCTCTCTCTCTCTTTCTCTCCTCTCTCTCTCTCTCTCTCTCCTCTCCTCTCTCTCTCTCCCCTCTCTCTTTCTCTCCCCTCTTTCTCTTCCTTTCAGATATCAGTGTCATTGTCCTAATCAATGCTAACACTAACATTTTTTTATATTTATTTTATTATCATCACCATCTTTACAATATCTGAGGCTGACGTCGCTGTTACAATCTGGAGGTGATATAAATGAATAGATAAATAAATAAATACACACACACACACACACACACGCACAACACACACACACACACAAAACACACCACACACACATATATATATATATATATATTTTATATATATATATATATATATATATATATATATATATATATTATATAATGTATAATGTGTGTGTGTATATTATATATAATATATATATATATATAATATATATATATATATATATAAAAATATATATATATATATATATATATTTTATGTTTGTGTGTGTGTGTGTGTGTGTGTGTGTGTGTGTGTGTATAGATTATAAAAAAACAAACACACACACACACACACACACACCACACACCACACACACACACACACACACACACACACATATATATTATTTTATAAAATATAGATATATATATATATATACTATATATTTATATATATATATATATATATATTATATAATATGTATATAATATATATATAAATATAAAATATATATATATATATATATAGGTATATATATATATATACATATTTATATACACACATAATATACAGGCCTGTATGCATATACATGTACACGTATGTGCGCCGCACAACACACACATATATGCATATATATTTTATATATATATAAAATATATATATATATATATATATAATATAAATATATATATATATATATATATATATATTATATATAGTGTGGTGTGTGGTGTGTGTGTTTGGTGTGTTTTGTGTGTGTGTGTTGTGTGTGTGTGTGTGTGTGGTGTGTGTGTGTGTGTGTGTGGGTTTGTGTTATGTGTTTTGTTGTAAGAGAAAGATGGAGAGAGAAAAGAGTGAGAGAGAAATT
Source organism: Penaeus monodon (assembly GCF_015228065.2). Taxonomy (NCBI): domain Eukaryota; kingdom Metazoa; phylum Arthropoda; class Malacostraca; order Decapoda; family Penaeidae; genus Penaeus; species Penaeus monodon. Next base: position 3,353,309 of record NC_051387.1, on the reverse strand, counting down.
AGAAAAAAAGATAATCAATTAACCGATGAAATTTGCATGAAGGATCTGAAGAAATAAACAACAACAAAACAACAATAAAAAATAAATAAAAAAAAAAATAAACAAAAAGTAAAAAAAATTCCTTTAAAAATTCACTCCAAACGAACTTACGAAATACACTCGGCACACGTTTCCTTCGAAGCCAATTAACGCACAATTTCCCAGCTCCAGCTCGTGCGCCGCGATCACCCAATAGGAATCGCGATGTTTGTTCAGCTTTACAACCCCCCCCCCCCCCCAATCATCGAGGGATAGGCCCCCTCGGAAAAACACTAAGCTTTTAAATCTGGTCTAAGCTTTCAGTGAAATCTTTCGTGCTGTCTGGCCAATAGGCATGCGTCAACTTCCTTAACAAGGGATATCAGGCATCAAACATTTTCCACTTGAATTGAAGTTAATGAAATGAAAAAGAGAGAGAGAAAGAAAAATGAAAAAATTTTTATTTAGGCTGATGAATTTAGAAGAGTGAGCGCATGAAAAGGAAGGAAGATTTTACTGTGATCTATGTCACTTTTGTGTCTACCTCCATTCTTTCTCTTTCTTCGCTCTTTCGCTTTCGCTCTTTCCCTCTCCTCTCTCTCTCTCTCTCTCTCTCTCTCTCTCTCTCTCTCTCTCTCTCTCTCTTTCTCTCTCTCAACGCTCCTTACCCCTTGCATGTCCCATACCCTAACCCTCTTACCCTCGTCCCCCTTACCACCCCCCATGGTCCTCTCCCCTCCCCCAACCCCGTTACGCCCATCCTCGGAGAAAAAAATGCATCCATTTCCCCTCACCGGCAGCCCAGGGTAAACATTTTAGGGGTCCAGCCAATAAATCGCTAGAACCAACATGGAAGCTAATCACTAACCCTTCCTCCCCTCTTCCTCCCTCTTCCCTTAAGCCCATCCACCTTCTCCCGTTTCTTTATCTCTTTCTCTCTCTCTAACTTCTTTCTCTCTCTCTCTCTCTCTCTCTCTTTTCTCTTCCGTCGTTCCTTTCCCATTTACTCCCACCCATACCCCCCTTCCTCTCCCCCATCGCCTCCTCGCTCGTCAGAATCGGAAGAACCACTTAAAAAAAGAAAGAAAAAAAAAGTTTGGAAGGGGTTTGTCAAAATTTACTTTCGAACTGCTCAGGATAAGATTCACTTAACCAACTTCCGTTTTTTTTTTTTTTTGTTTCTTCTGTCCTTCTCCCACGTTTAGTTCTTTCTCACACCTCTCGTCTTCATTATTCCCTTTCTAGGTCTTTTCCGCCCGTAGTTTAGCAAAACCTTTGAATTTCTTCTTTAGTTCTATGCCCACTTCAGTATTTTTCTATTTAGAATGTTTGCCCTCTTTCTGTGCACTTAAAAAATTTTCTCCCACTTTTTCTTACATCTCTGTTCTTTATCCCCTTCTTTCCTTTTTAATCTTCCCTTCGAATCTCATCTTTATCTTTCCCATCATGTTATCATCTCTCTTTTTTCTGTCAGAATCATTCTTCATCTTTCCTTTTTTTTTTTTTCTACACATTTTCCATTTCAAACTTTGCTTTGTTATATTTTCTTTCTATTTCTTTCCCGTTATCTTATTTCCATTTCATTCTAATTTTCCTCTCTTTTCATTTTATTTCTTTCGTCTTATTCTTTCTTCCCCCCGCAACAGTCTTCGAAATCCCACCACATTATCCGGCCTTCCGGATAGAAGACGTAACAAGCCCTCGCTACGACACGTAAGGAGGGGGAATGGCCAATAGATGCAGCGACAGGGGGGGGGGGTAGTCAGTGTCGTGCACAAGTAAATACATATTGATTTTCCTGTGTATTTGTGTGCTTGGTGGGTAGGTGTGTGTGAGTGCGTGTTTCTTTGTGTGGTGTATGTGTTGTGTGTGTGTGGTGTGTGTGTGTGTTTTGTGGTGTGTGTGTGGGGTGTGTGTGTGTGGTGTGTGGTGTGTGTGTGTGTGTGTGGTGTGTGTGTGCGATATATATGTATGTTTGTATGTATGCACATCCACGCACAAACCCATATACACATACATCAGGAAGGTGAGAAACAAAATAGTACTGGACCGTGTGTGTGCGTCACCGTGGCCCCTCGCTCAGCTCTCCCCGAGCTACTCCCTTTAAACTCGACATAAGAAGAGTCGCCTCATAAAAATTTGGAAATCCTTCTAGAAAGACCTCCAGATGCCTACTTATTCACACTCTTAGAATATCGTATCGTATCCTATTCCGGTCCTTTTCAAAACGTCTTGCAAAGAAAGGGGTTGGGTAATTAAGGATGGAGAAGCGAAGGTTCGGAGAGGGAGAAAGGGGGGAAAAGCGACCTTACGCTGCGGAGACATAAGGGCCATTCTGTGATCGATACAGAGAGGGTTTTGCTGTTGAAATTACTCATATATTTTCCTATTCTCGCTCTTTCTCTGGTCTCGTGAGCTTTCTTCGCCTGAATTATCACTAATTACATTATCATAAAATTAATATGTGTATCCCCCCGGCAATACGAATCTATTCCTCCAATTCATTAGGATAATGATGTATGCCAGATCAGCGAAATTAATCAGTCTTTGAAAGAAAGATATTGTCTAATAGCATAATGATCATACAATGTACTCATCGCCGTTACCGTCCTCGA
>NC_051387.1:3338176-3345676 GCF_015228065.2 Penaeus monodon | reverse complement strand
AGAAAAAGCATAAAAGAAAACAAAAAAAACACGACAAAAATTTTCCCTTCCTGATTCCAAAATGAGATATTCTTTTCACCGAGCCAAAAATTTGTCTACTTTGCTAAAAAATAATGCTTTTTAGGACTTCATCACACATTTGTCAGCTCAAAAAGGGGAAAAAAAAAGAAAAAAAAAATCGTTAAAGAAAAAAAAGAATATATCTAAATAAGGTCGGCCCCCTAGCCTCGTTAAAAAAAATGGGCCCCGATTTAGTTAGTGTTTGGATATCTTTGAAAAATCCTAAAAAAGGGGGAGTTTTTTTTTTTCTTTCTAAATCCCAAAAAAATAAATGAAAAAAAGAAAAGATGAATAAAGACAAAATAAAATAGAAAGAGATCTACACACATCTGAAGATAGCAAATGTTCTCTTTTTAACATGAAAGTATTACAGAGGGAAAGGGCTGTAGCTACAATGTTATTACACCAGCTTTATTAAATCATGGCGAGAATAATGCATTTTGTGAAAAAATTAAATTAAAATGAGATTATTTTTTTTAAAAACGGAGATTGAGTTAGAGAGGGGGGGGGGGGGTGTAAAAAGGGAGAAAAATCTCAAGTTTTAAAAATTTTACGCGTGCATACGACTGAGGAAAAAAAAAGAAAATTGAAATTTAAAAACTTTTTTATCTTTTTTGAAACTTGTTCTTCTTCCCGCTCCACTCATCGGGTTAAAGTGTGCGTTCCATGAGAGTTTTATTAAAAAGGATTCTAATGACACATTATCTGCACGGGAAAGATATTAAACAGGTGGGCTTATTTTAAGAAGAGACAGCATTGAGGAATTTTTTCATGTTGGCCCAAAGGGTTTTTCTACTCATACAACTAAATTTACTGAAATTGGAAAAAAATCATAGTGCAGGATGATGATAAGGGAGACAATGATAAAGCGATGAAAACAAATAGTGAGCAAAAACAATAAAGATAACGATATGTCGAGGAGGGTAACGCGATATACATTGTATACTTGCTTTGCAATTTTCTTTCTGTTTCAAGACTGATTAATTCGTGATTTTGGCAACTCACTTTAAATGATATTGGGGGAAAAATTTTCGTATTGCCGGGCGTCCTTTTAATTTTATGAAAATGTAATTAGTGAAATTCAGGCGAAAAAGACTAAACGAGCCAGCAAAAGAGCGAAATGGAAAATATATGAGAAAATTTCCTCAACATAAACCTCTCTGTATCGACCCAAAGAAGGGCCCTTAGTCCCCGCAGGTAAGGTCGCTTTTCCCCTTTCTCCCTCTCCGAACTTCGTTCCCATCCTTTTACCCAAACACCTTTTTTGCAAGCGTTTTAAAAAGGGGACCGGAATGGGATCGATCGATATTCAAAAGATTGAAAAAAGTAGGGATTGGAGTTTTCTAAAAGGTTTCCAAAGTTTATGGGGGCATCTTCTTATGTGGGTTTTAAGAGTGCTCGGGGAGAGCTGAGCGAGACCCCCCCCCGGTGACGCACAACCGGTCCAGTAACTTTTTTGTTTCTCACCTCGTGATGTTTAAAATGGTTGCGTGGATGTCATAACATCAAATACATATATATCCACACACACACACACCACACACAACACACCCCACCACACCCCCACACACAAAACACACACACACACAACCCACACCACAACACACAACACACATACCACACCACAAAAAAACCCACCAACCCCCCCCCCCCCCCCCCCAAAATACCAGGAAAATAAATTTATTTTTTCTTGTGCCGCCCACTGACTAGCCCCCCCCGTCCTGCATCTTTTGGCCTTTCCCCCGCCCCCCTTACTGTCGTAGAAAGGGGGTTTTAGTCTTCTATCCGGAAGGCCGGAAAATGTGTGGGATTTCGAAGACTGTTGCAGGAGGGAAAAAGAATAAGACGAAAAATAAAATAAAAAGAGGAAAAATTTAAAAGAAAAGGAAAAAAATTCGGGGAAAGAAAAAAAGAAAAAATAACAAAGAAAAAATTAAATGGAAATGGTTTTAAAAAAAAAAAAAAGGAATGAGAATGATTCCCCACAGAAAAAAGAGAGATGATAACATATGGAAAGAAAAGATGAGATTTTGAAAGGGGAAAATAAAAAGGAAAGATGGGGTAAAAACCCGAGATTAAAAAAAGTGGGAGAAAATTTTTTAAGTGCACAGAAAAAGGACAAAAAATTCGTAATTAAAAAAATACTGAAGGGAAAGAACTAAGAAGAAATTTACAAGGTTTACTAAACTACGGGCGGAAAAAGACCTAGAAAGGATAAAAAAGACGAGAGGGGTGGGAAAAAAATAAACTGGGGGAAGGGGCGAAAAACAAAAAAAAAAAAAAACGGAATTTGGGGTTTAAGTGAACTTACCTACAGTTCGAAAGTAAATTTTGGGCAACCTTCCCCAAATTTTTTTTTTTTTTCTTTTTTTTTAATGGTTCTTCCGTTCGACAGCGAGGGGCGATGGGGGAGAGGGAAGGGGGGGGATGGGTGGGAGTAAATGGGAAAAGGAACCGAAGGAAGAGAGAGAGGAAGAGAGAGAGAGAAAAGATTTTGGGGAGAGGGAAAAAATAAAAAAACGAGGGGAAAAGGGGGAGGGCTTAAAGGGAAAAGGGGAGGAAAAGGGGAGGAAGGCCTTAGTGATTTGCTGTCCATGTTGGTTCAGCGATTTTTGGTCTGAACCCCCAAAAAGTTTTTACCGGGGGGTGCCCTGGGGGGAAAAGGGCATTTTTTCTCCGAGGATGGGGGGAACGGGTTTGGGGGGGGGGAAAGGGCCCTGGGGGTGGGTAAGGGGGACGAGGGGAAGGGTTAGGTTGGGACATCAAGGGTAAAGGGGCGTTGAGAGAGAAAAGAAGGGGGAGAGAGAGAGAGAAGAGAGAGAGAGAAAGAGAGAGGAGAAGGGGAAAAGCGAAGCGAAAGAGCGAAAGGAAAAAGAAAGAAAAGGGGTAACACAAAAAATGCATAGATCCAGTAAAATCTTCCTTTCCCTTTTCAGCGCTCACTCTTCAAATTCATCAGCCTAAATAAATTTCTTCATTTTTCTTTTTCTCTCTCTTTTTCATTTCATTTCTTCAAATTTAATGGAAAATGTTTGATGCCTGAATACACCTTGTTAAAATTGACGCTGCTATTGGGCCGAAAAAGCCAAAAATTTTACGGGGGGGGAAATTAGACCCGATGAAAAACTTAGTGTTTTCCTGAGGGGGCCTATCCCTCACTGATTGGGGGGGGGGGGGGTTTTAAACTGAAAAACATCGCGATCATTGGATGATCGGGCGCCGACTGGAGCGGGGTGTGCGTTAATTGTGCTTCGAAGGAAAAGTGTGCCGAGTGTATTTTGTAAGTTTGTTGGGTGAATTTTTAAAGAATTCTTTTTTCTTTTTTTTTTTTTTTTATTTTTTTTATTTTTTTATTGTTTTTTGTTGTTGTTATTTCTTCAGATCCCTTTATGCAATTCACGGGTTAATTGATTATCTTTTTTTCTAATTTTTTTCTCTCACTCTTTTCTCTCTCCCCTTTCTCTTACACACACACACATACACACCCACACAAACCCCCAACCCCACAACACACACACAACCCCCAAACCCCAAACACCCAAAACACACAGACACACACACACACACACACTTATATATAAAATATAGTTTAAAATATATATAAAATATAATATAATATTATAATTATATATATATATATAAAATATTTTATATCATAATGTTTTGTGGTGTGGTGCGCACATACTGTACATGTTATTCAACAGGCCCCGTAAAATTTTTTTTGTAAAATAAATAGTAAAATATATAATTTTAATATTATATATTAAAATATATATATATATATATAATATAAATATATTATAAAATTAAAATAATATATAAATATATTAGTTTATATATTATATTTATATTTATATTTATTGTGTGGTGTGTGTGTGTGTGTGTGGGTGTGTTTGTGGTGTTGTGTGTGTGTGTGTTTTGTTTTTTAAATCTATAAAACACACACACACCCACACACCCCCACACAACAAAAAAAATATATATATATAAATAATTAAAATTTATATATATATATTTTAAAATTAATATTATAATTTAAATTAAATATATATAATATATAATATATATATATATTTCCACACACATATTACATAATTTTATATATATTATATATTATTAAATATATATTATATATGGAAAATATATTATATTTTTTTAATATTATATTTGGATTAATTTCAATTATTATTATGTTTTGTAAAAATTATAATTATTAATAATATATGTATATATATTAAAATATATATATGTGTGTGTGTGTTGTGTTGTGTGTTGTGTGTGTGCGTGTGTGTGTGTGTGTGTGTTATTTTTTTTTTATCTATTCATTTATTCACCTCCTATTGTAACGCGCGTCAGCTAGGTTTTTTGTAAAAAATGGGTGATAAAATAACTAAAAAAAAAATGTTAGTGTTAAACATTGATTAGGGCAATGACAGTATTCTGAAAGGAAGAAGAAAGAGGGAGAGGAGAGGAAGAAGAGAGAGAGGAGAGAGAGAGAGAAAGAGAGAGAGGAAAGGGGAAAGGGGAAAAGGAGGAGGAAGGGGAGAGGAAGAAAAAGAGAGAGAGGGGAAGGGGTAAAAAAATGGAAGGCAGTGTAAAAAAACATATTTATCCCCATTAATTATCATTTAAATATTGCGTATCATGCCCCCACAATCTGACACCAACTATATCGCGGTCTACGACAACCCTCAATTCAGAAGAAAGAAAAAGGGAAAAAAATACGTAATAATCATGTTTTTTGCCGAAAAAACTATAACCGTTTTTCGTTATGAACAGCGATCACTCTTTTACACTTGCTGGAAACCCAAATTATATAATATGATGAAAAATTTAAACGAGGAACGCATTGCGTGCGCCGCGCGTGGTGTGAGTGCGCTGCTGCGCTTCCCGCAAGAAACAAAAAAGAAGGGGAAAAAAGGGGGAGAGAAAAAAATAAAAAAAAAACACAGAACGGAAAAATCGGTCTTCAAAAAAAAAAAAAATAATGTTACTCATGTACGTTATTCGAAAAAAAGGTATTTTTTCTCTGACTTTTTTTGGACTTTAAAAAAAACCTTCGTGTAACTACAAATCCCTTGGGTGTGGCAAGGGGTGTAGACTGGGGAACGTATAAGAAAATTTAATTAAAGATTTGAAAAGCAAGGAAAATAATTTTTGAAAAAAGGGGGTTAACCCTTTGCTTTAGGATAATAATCGAAGATTATAACCCTTACGCTAATGGCCTCTGCTTGTCACTATCCTTGCAACTAGCCCCACTGTTTTTACCTTTTTTTAAACCCCCCCCCTCCTCCAACTTCCGCCCCTCCCCCCCCTCTTTCATCTTGTAGCCTTCCTCCTGCTCTTCCCTTTCCCCATTACCTTTCTCTGTTCTCAAACTTCCCTCTTTTCCCCTTCCCTTCGCCCCTACTCAGCACCTTCCTTTCCTCCTCCCTCCCGTTTTCTCCCATTTCCCATGCCTTCGTCTCCCACTTCTACTTTTCCCCCTTCTTTTCCTTTTATCCCCCCCTCCATTTTCCCCTTCCCCCCGCTTCTCCTTTTCCCCCTCCCTCCCCCTTCACCGCTTTATCCCCGCTTCTTCCTACCCCCCATCCGCATTTTTTTTTTTCCCCTTTTTTCTTTCTTTCCCCCCCCATTTACCCCCCCCTCTCCCCTCCCTTTCCCCGCCCTATTCCCCCTCTCCTTTCTCCCTTTTCCTCTTCCCTTTTCCCCCTCTCCATTTCCTCTCCCCCTTCCCCTTTTCCTACCCTCCCCCCACCCCCCCCTTTCCCCCCTTCCCTGTCCTCCCCCTCCCCATCCCACCCCCCCCCCCCATCCCCCCTTTCCACGTGATTATCTTCCTTTTAGTGGCCGATAACTTCCATTAAAACCTCTTTACCCTTTATAGGGAAAGGGAATTTATCCCATTTTTCGTTTTTCCTGTTTGTTCAAATTTTATTTCCGTTTTTACATCTTATTTTTTTTTTTCCTTTTCTTTTTTTCCCTGCCTTTTTGATGATTTTTCTTTAAAATTCGAACGTTTTTTTTTTTTTTTTTAAGTGAATCGGTTGATTGCTCATTTGTAAACGCGAAATTTATTTTCGTTTTCTTGGCTGCAATGGTCTGGGTTTTTTTAATTATTTTCCTAATTCCTAATCACCATTACTATCATCTCCATCACCGTTAATCTCCCTTCACCTTCCCCTTTCATCTACACCCCACCACCATCATTTTCCCCACCTCATTTTCACCCCCATCTCTTCACCATCACCTTCATCTCATCATCTCACATCATATCTCATTCAATCATCATCTCATCATCATCATCACATCATATCATCATCATCATCATATCACATCATCATATCACATCATCTCATCATCATCTTTATTGAGTTTTTGTTGTTTTTTATTATTTATTATTATTTCCCCTACTACTATCTACTACACTACAATAAATAAAAAGGGATAAAATAAAAAAATTATGATAATAATGATATAATACTTCTATTTTATTTGTTCTTTTTTTATTCTTTAAATTATGTTGTTTTTTTGTCGTTGGTTTTTTTTATTACTGTTGCTGTTGTTGTTGATGTCTTTATTACTACTAGGTTATTATCATAACGTCATCATATGCTTTATTTTCTTTTTGTTTTATAATCATTATTTTTTTTTTGTTTGTTTCCTTGTTCGCGTTTCCCCCCTTTTTTGCACTGGCCAACGGGGCAACCTTATCACGTTTTTATTTTTGTTTTTTTTTGCCTCCCGATTAGGCGCTTTTCTGTGTTATTGTGTTGTGGGGGGTGGATGTTGCGTAAAGTTTTTTGGTTCAGCAGCCTTGCAGTTTTCAATGGTCGCCTTTGGAAAGAACGTAATTGACTGCTTTTTATTTTTTACTATGTTGTTGTTGTTTTGTTTGTTTTATTTATTACAATGATTTATTACACTTGTTATTATATCTACTATACTGCTTTTTTTGTTGTTTTTTGTTTTTAAATTTTTTCATGGGGTTTTTTTTTTTTTGTTATAATATTGTTGTTACTATTATACTCTATATACTATTTATTATTATTTTATTATTATTATTATTTATTTTTTATTATTATTATTATTATTATTTGGGAATGATGGATATGATAATATATATGATAATGATAATATAATGAGATGATATATGATGATGATAACGTGATAATGTAATGCTGAAAAAGTAGTAGTAGTATATTAGCACAGGTTATGGTATATAGTTATTGTTGTTTAATGTGTGATAACATGTAATGATTATAATGTTTTTGGGGTGATGATGATAAATGGGGAGGGAATTCTGTAAAGATAGATGACAATGATGATGTACTAAAGATAATGATGATGATGCAACAAAAACAATGCCTATGACAGCAATCGTATATTGCCCCAAAAAAAAAAAAGGGGGGGGGAATTTTTAAACGAAAAAAAAAACCC
>NC_051387.1:3334870-3338076 GCF_015228065.2 Penaeus monodon | reverse complement strand
TAAAAGTTCATATTGCTCGTTGTCTGTGATAGCTTCATTTTTTTAGGAATATAACATCAAGATCTATTATGCTCCAAGCGATGTCATCACGGAAGTTAATTAACGTTTAAATGAATAAATACTTGAGTAACACAACTGTTTTTTCTTTTCTTTTTTTACTGTACACGAGCAAGATGGTGATGCTAACTGGCTTATGTCAACCATGCATTCACTTTCTTGCAAGACTGTAATCCCCCATTTATTCCTCGGACTTAACTTTCTTCTTCTTCTTCTTCTCTTCTCCTTCTCCTTCTTCTTCTTCTTCTTCTTCTTCTTCTTCTTCTTCTTCTTCTTCTTCTTCTTCTTCTTCTTCTTCTTCTTCTTCTTCTTCTTCTTCTTGACCATCGTTTTCATCTACTTTACTTTCTCTTCCGTCCCCCTTCTCATTTTCTTCCCACTTTTCCCCTTCCCCCTATTCTCTCTCTCTCTCTCTCTTTCTCCCCCATCCTCTCCCCCTCCATCTCCCTCCCAGTCCCTTCTCTCCTTCCCTCCATCCCTCTCTCTACCCGCCTCCTCTCTCCCCTGTCCTTCCCCCCTCCCTCTCTCCCCTCTCCTCCCCCCCTCCTCTCTCCCCTCTCCTTCCCCCTTTCTCTCTCCCCTCTCCTTCCCTTCCCCCCTCCCTCTCCTTCCCCCTTCTGCCTCCCCTCCTCTAAAAGCGAGGCGGTGAAACCTTACACGTACGAATAGCAACATGATTGGCTTAGGGATTAGAGACACACACTGTACATGAGAAGTTGTTTCCTTTATTGGTGTAACGTGTAAAGATGTGCTGAAGCCGCCTTGGGACCCACGCCCGCTTTTACCAATAATATCAGAAGTAAATATCAAAAGCAATGGCAAATGTGGTCGGTTATGCTCCGTCTCTCTTTCCCCTTTCCCCTTTCCACTCTTCCTCCTACCCGCCACCTCTTCTTCCTGCTCTTTTCTCGTTCTTTCTTTCTCTCTCTCTCTCTCTTCTCTCTCTCTCCTCTCTCTCTCTCTCTCCTCTCTCTCTCTCTCCTCTTCTCTCCCCCCCCCCTCCTTCCTCTCCTTCCTCTCTCCTTCCTCCTCTCTCTCCCCTCTTCCTCTCTTCCTCCTCCTTCCTTCCCTCCCCCATCTTCCTCTCCTCCTCTCCTCCTTGTCTCGCCCACCTCCTCCCCCTCCATCTTCCTTACCCTCCCCTCTCTTCCTGCTCCCCCCCACCCCCTCCCCCAATCTTCCTCTTCCTCCCTCCATCTCCTTTTTTTCTTCTATCTTCTTGTGTTTCTTCATTTCCTTTTTCTTCTTCCCTCTTGTATTTCTTATCCTTCCCCTCGCATTCCTCCTGCCCCTCCCGCCACCTCCCTTCCCCCAATCTTCCTCTTCCTCCCATCCCTCCCCTCGCATTCCTCCTGCTCCTCCTCTCCCCTCCCCCTCCCCCTCCCCCCCCAACCTTCCTCTTCCCCCCATCCAAGTGTCATAAACAAAGGTCGTAGTCGTCCCTCTCCCTCCCACTTTCGCCACACATGTTCAGCTTCCCCGCCGGCGGAAGCTGCCATCGGATGTGAATATGTGCCAAACTGCTGGGCTTTAAGATGGGGGCAAGCAGGGAGGAGAGGGGAGGCGGGGAGAGGAGACGGGAGGGGGGGGGGAGAGGAGAGGGGAGGCGGGGAGAGGAGAGGAGAGATGGAAGAAATGGGAGAGCGTAGAGAGATAGGGGGGAAAGGGGTGAGAGGGGGAGGGGAGAGGGAGGGGAGGGGAGGGGAGGGGAGGGGGGGAGAGAGAGAGAGAGAGAGAGAGAGAGAGAGAGAGAAGAGAGAGAGAGAGAGAGAGAGAGAGAAGAGAGAGAGAGAGAAGAGGAGAAGAGATAAAACGCAGATAGTAGAGCGAGAAGTACAAGGTGAAGTAGAGAGGGAGTGACAGAACGGCAGTGAGAGAAAGACATAGAAAGAAAAAGAGAGAAAGACAGATAAAGGTTACACGAAGGATAAAATACTACCAGGTACGCCACGGCGGGCCACAACAGGACAGCCAGAAACACATGTAGCATATGTAGGCCTAAGACTCCCGCATCCCTAGGCGTTGCTAAACAAGATGAGAAACAAGGAGGGCCGCTGTTACGCAACGCGCCTCCACATGAGTCATCAGGGTATGCCCCGGCAACGTGCCCTTGCCACGACATTACACTAGTGAGCAGAGGCCACATGTTGGCGATGGTTTACAGATGGTGTCACACGACGCTCCCCCTCCCTACCGTCTGTCTGTCTGTCTGTCTTTCTGTCTGTCTGTCTGTCTGTCTGTCCTGTGTCTGTCTGTCTGTCTGTCTGTCTGTCTGTCTGTCTGTCTGTCTGTCTGCCTTTTTTCTTTCTCTCTCTGCTATCATTTCCTCTCCCTGTCTTTCCCCTTTACTTTCATCTCCCTCTAGCACTACCTTAACCTTTATAATTATCTTTCCTTCCTTCCCTTCTCGCTCCCTCCCTCTTCCTCCCTTCCCTCTCTCCTTTTCTCCCTCCCTCCCCCCCTCTCTCCTTCTCCTTCTTCCTTCTTCTCCTTCTCCTCTCCTACTTCCCCCTTCCCCTCCCTCATCTCTCGCTCCTTTTCTTCCCTCCCTCTCTCTCCCCTCCCCTCCCCGTCCCCTCCCCTCCCCTCCCCTCCCCTCCCCTTCCTCCCCTCCCTCTCTCCCTCCGTCTCTAATAAAAACACACACATGATAATGTCATTACAAGCACAGCATCTGGCTGAGCATTTGGAGCTGAGCGTCTTTTAAAAAATACTATATAATTCTTTTTTTAAAAATCCGTAATAGAAGGAGAAGAGGAAAAGATGGGAAGAAGAAGAGAGGAGGAGGAGGAGGAGGAAGGAGGAGGAGGAGGAGGAGGAGGAGGATGAGGAGGAGGAGAAGAGGAGGAGGAGGAGGAGGAGGAGGAGGAGGAGGAGGAGGAGGAGGAGGAGGAGGAGGAGGAACGAGAAGTAAAGCAAGGGGAAGGGAGAGAAAGGGCGACTTGAAGAGGGGGGAGAGGAGAAGAGTGGAGAAAGGGAGAAGAGGAGGGGGGAGAAGAATAAAGGGAAGATTGGGGAAATGGACGGTAAAGCGAGGGGAGGGGAGATAAAGGGTGAGGAAAACAGATGGGATAGGTCGGGGTTTCATTAAAAGATATACAAATATCTTAACAGAATAACATACATGCAGATCCACTTATATAGACATA
>NC_051387.1:3312370-3327370 GCF_015228065.2 Penaeus monodon | reverse complement strand
TGAATCGCTGACCATTCCAAAAACTCTCGGCTCCTCCCCCCCCCCCCCGTTTTTTTTTTTTTTTTTTTTTACAAAACTCTCTCAACATATACATATGCATTTTTTTCACACGATGGTTCTATTTCCTATTTTTTGTTTGTTTGTTCTAAAAAAAAAATCCACATCAACGGGTTTTTCTTTTTTTGTGGATGTGGAATATTAAGGAAAATGTAAGGTAAGAAAGAAAGGATAACAATGAGGGGAGGGGAGGGGAGGGGAGGGGAGGGGAGGGGAGGGGAGGGGAGAGGAGAGGAGAGGAGGAGAGAGGAGAGGGAGAGGAGAGGAGAGGAGAGGAGAGAGGAGAGGAGAGGAGAAGAGGAGAGGAGGGAACGAGAAGTGACAGCAAACTGAAAAAATAAAGGGGTTAGGAGAGGAAAACAGTAAAGAAGGAGACGACAAGATGGAACGAATGAGGAAAAGGGAAGACGGCAACTGCGAGATAAAAATGCGCATAACACGAGAAGACACACGAAGGAAGGAAGAAGCACAGGAGGAAAGAAGCAGCAGAAATAGAATACCAGCGGGTTGCATGAAGAAAGGGAAAAAGGAAGGAAGGAAGGAAGGAAGGAAGGAAGGAAGGAAGGAAGGAAGGGGTAGGAAGGAAGGGGGAAGGAATACAAGGGGAATGCGAGTTGAGAAATATCGAGAAAAAATAAAAGAAAAGGCTAAAGAGATGAGAGAGAGAGAGAGAGAGAGAGAGAGAGAGAGAGAGAGAGACGAGAAGAGGAGACAGAGACAGGGAGAGAAGAGAGAGAAGAGAAGAGAGAGAGAGAGACAGAGAGAAAGAGAGAGACAGAGAGAGAGAGAGAGACAGAGAGAGAGAGAGAGACAGAGAGAGAGAGAGAGAGACAGAGAGAGAGAGAGAGACAAAAAAAGAAAGAAAGAAAGAAAGAGAAAGAAAGAAAGAAAGAAAGAAAGAAAGAAAGAAAGAGAGCCAAAGAAAGAGAGCCAGAGAAAGAGAAAGAGAAGGAGAAAGAGAGAGAGAAGAGCACCAGTAGGCAGGCCTTGGCTGGCGCCGTAGACCATGGGCGGCGTGGCGGGGAGACGCGACGCAATCCCTCCCTCCTGCACCACCTTTCCCCATATCTCTTCCCGTTTCCTCCCCCTCTAACCATACATTTCCTCCCATTGCCAACCACATGCCTTTATGTCGTAGCCGTTCCTACTTCCCCGCCATTTTCCTCCTCTTATACATATATACACTTACGCACACGTGTGTAAGTGTATATGTATGTATGTGCGTATGTGTGCATGCACGCCACACACACACACACACACACACACACACACACACACACACACACACACACACACACACACACACACACACACACACACACACACACACACACATTTAATATATATAAATAAATATATACATACACATACATACATACATAAAAAAAACGTATATATATATATATATATATATATATATATATATATATATATATATATATATATATATATATGTATGTATAATATATATAACATATATATAACATATACATATATATATATATAATACTATATATATATATATATATATATATATATATATATATATATATACATAACATAAAATAATGTCGATGACGATAATCACGTATCTCCGGAATGAAGGCTAGCGCTGCCTCTTGCACCTCGCGTCCAGATTGGCCAGCTTCCGGCCTCGCTAATCCTGGTCGATTTCCGGCCGGCCGAATCGCCGAAGTTACTCGAGTCATTTCCAACAAAGAAGAAAAAGGGGGAGAAAAAGATGTACGCGGATTCTAACGTCACTCGTCAAAAAGAGAGACAGAACGAGGAGGAGGAGGAGGAGGAGGAGGAGGAGGAGGAGGAGGAGGAGGAGGAGGAGGAGGAGGAGGAGGAGGAGGAGGAGGAGAGGGGAGGAGGAGGAGGAATAGGATAGAGGAGAGATATTATATATAATATATAATTATTATAATCATACTAGATATTACTAATATGCTATATTATCATTATCCATATATATCCATCATCATATTCATCATACTCACACCCACTACCTCTACCCTCATCCATATACACCTGTTCCAACTATCACTAATCATCAATCCATCCAAATAAGACTTTAACCATCATTCCATCCCTATCTATCTCCGATCCACAAGTCCATTGCCACTCAGATCCACTCCTGGCATCACTAATCCTCACCTCATGTTCGCAAACTATCCAGCATAATCACAAGAAATATAAAAATAAGAACTTTTAAAACCATTAATTTCCTTCGCCTATCTTGCGTTCCGACCACAAGATTGCACTCAGAAACTGGCCTTGGCTTGCAAGCGCTCCTCTCAAGGGCAGTCCAGCCATTTCGTCTAAGTGTGTCTAATGCAGCAATAGCTCTTGTTCTCAAAGCTGTTGATGAGTGTGTGTGTGTGTGTGTGTGTGTGGTGTGGTGGTGGTGTGTGTGTGTGTGTGTGTGTGTGTGTGTGTGTGTGTGTGTGTTACGAAAGTACGTGTGTAAGTATTTACGTATATACATGTATGTGTATTTATGCTCGCGCACACGCACACGCGCACTCACACGCACACGCGCACTCACACGCACACACTCACACACGTATACAACAAATCCCTCAAACAAAAGACGCTAAAATAAACAGGAAAAAAAAATTGACAACTCTTGCGTATGGTTGATGACAACAAAAACTCTCCCCAGCAATGTCCACCATATTAACAATTAGCATTCCGCATAGATGGCGCTGATGCGAGGAAGCCCCAGGCCCGCCCTCGCCGACTGACATTTGAAAGGAATTTCCCCGTAACCCGAACCCATCTCGCCCGAGGATCTTTTCCCCTCGCTCGATAAATGCCCCGCGGCCCACAATGCCCCGTTGCGAAACTCTCCCCTCGCCCCTCATGCCCGGACCCCTACCCTACCCTACCCCCCCCGCCTATAACAGCCCGCCCCCCACCATCACACGCCCACCCATAAGAACACCCGCACACCCATAACAGGCCGCCCAACCATAGCAACACCGCCCACCTATAACAGGCCGCCCACCCACAACAGCTCGCCCCCACTATCACACACGCGCCCACAACAGCCCACTCCCACCCATAACAACACCCGGCCGCCCACAACAGCCCGCCCAACTATAGCAACACCCGGCCGCCCTTCCCCTCGCGCGTCGCCTGACTCGCGGCCCGGCTGCCGGCGAGACCAAATCGCATTCAAGCCTGAATTCGGACTTGATCAGCGCGAATCACAAGCGAATGTAAAAGTCCTTTGTCATCCACTGAGGAGGTCCCACGGTGACTGACTTTCTCGCTTCCTCGTTCTCGCTCTCTTTCTCTTTCTCTTTCTCTTGCTCTTTCTCTTCTTTTTAATGTGTATATATATATAATATATATATATATATATATATATATATATATATATATATATATATATATATATATGTATATATATATATAAATATATATATATATATATATATATATATATATATATATATATATATAGTATATACACAACACACCACACACACACACACACACACACACACACACACACACACCACACACACACAAACACACACACACAATATATATATATATATATATATATATATATATATATATATATATATATATATATATATATATATATATAAATATATATATATATATATATATATATATATATATATATATATATATATATGCGTGCGTACGTGCGTATAGTGCTAAGGTGGTAGTAGTAATGCTGGTACTAATAGTAGGATTACAGATAGTGGTAGAGGTAGAGGTAGAATAAGAGATAGCAGCAGTGGCTATGGTAACAGTAGTGATCATGGTGCCAGCGGCGGTAATAGCATTAACAGTCGCATCAATAATGATCATGACAGTGGTGGCAGCAATAGTATCGATGATGGCGGTGGTGACAACGACCTTCACCATATCTACCACCATCTAAACCCACTCCCAAAGCCCCTGCAACCCAAACGCCATTGCAAAGGCTACCAATACGTACAGACGGCAATTGCAAAGCGTCCCTGCAACCGCGCCAATGCAACGAAGCCGCGCTGCCAGATCCACCTCGGTCCTTAAGGCTTTTTAAAAAGGACTGCAGCAAAACCAAATTATAATTGTAATATGATGATGATGAAGAAGAAGAAGAAGAAGAAGAAGAAGAAGAAGAAGAAGAAGAAGAAGAAGAAGAAGAAGAAGAAGAAGAAGGAGACGACGACGACGATGATGATGATGATGATGATGATGATGATGATGATGATGATGATGATGATGATGATGATATGATGATGATGATAAAGAAGAAATGATAAAGAAGAAATGATAAAGAAGACGAAGATGACAACGATGATAATGATAATGATGCTGATGATGAAGAAGATGAAGATGAAGATGAAGACGATGACGATAATGAGGAAGATGTAGAAGAAGAAAAAGGAAGTAGAAGAAGAGAGAAAGAAGAAAGAAGAAAAAGAAGAAAAGAAGAAGAAGAAGAGAGAAGAAGAAGAAGAGAGAAAGAAGAAAAGAAAGAGAAGAAGAAGATAGAGAGAGAGGAGAGAGAGAAGAGAGAGAGAGAGAGAGAGAGAGAGAGAGAGAGAGAGAGAGAGAGAGAGAGAGAGAGAGAGAGAGAAAACAGATATAGGGCAAAACTAAGGCCCCTCGACCACGGCAACTCCTCGAGCGGCGGCGATAGGAGCTGAGCAGCCACCTTCCCGAAACGAATGACGTCATCATGCGCAGCCTCCTCCCTCCCGCCCTTCCTCCCTCCCTGCCTAGCTTCCTCCCTCCCTCTCTCCCTTCCTTCTTCCCTCCCTCCCTCTCTCCCTCCCTCCTTCCCTTCCTCCCTTCCTCCCTCCCTCCCTCCCTATCTGCGCGACGAGATCAAACGAACCTTCCGCCGAGACGCCCTGCCCACCCCGCTGATTATTTTCGAAGAGCCGAGCAGCCTCCTCCCCTACTTTCCCCTTCCCCTTCCCCTTCCCCTTCCCCTACCCCTACCCCTTCTCCTATCCTTATCCCTACCCCCCTCCACCCCTACCCTAATCTTAACACCCACCCTACCCGGTCTATTTCTCCCTTCTCTCGTCTCTCCCTCTCCCTCTCTGCCTCCTTTTCCGCCATCTTCTCTTCCCTCCCTCCCTCCCTTTCTCATTCTCTTCCTCTCTTCATCCCTCCCCCTCCCTTACTCCCCCTTTCCCATCCTCCCTTCCTTACTTCCTCTCCCCTCCTCTAACTCCATCACTCCCCCCTCCCTCCCTGTCCCTCCCCTTCTTCCCATCTCATTTCTTCCCTCCCTCCCGTCCTTCCTCCTTCCCTCCAACCCCTCCCTCCCCCTCCCACCCCACGCCAACAAAGCCAATAATGCAGATTCCGGAAGCCGTGATATGACCTAACTTCGTTTTCTTCTTCCTTGTGTGGCGGTGAACACTTATGCCCCCCACCCCCCCTCCTCCTCCCCCTTCCGCCATTTTTCTTCTCTCCGACCTCCTGTCTGTTTGTTTTTTTCTGCTCTTTCAAGCTGTTTGTTTTTGTTTGTTTCTTTGTTTGTGTGCGTCTGTCTGTCTGCCTGTCTGCCTGCCTGTCTATCTGTCTGTTTGTGCGTGTTTGTGTGCGTCTGCCTGCCTGCCTGCCTGCCTGCCTGCCTGCCTGCCTGTCTGCCTGCCTGCCTGCCTGTGTGTCTGCCTGTCTCTGTTTCCTTCTTTCTCTCCCTCTCTCCTACCCACCTTCCTCCTTTCTTCCCTTGACGAACACCTTCCCATCTGGATCTTTATTCTTCTCTTTTTCCTTTTTTTCCTTCTATTCCCCTTCCACCCTTTCTTCCTAACTCCCTCCTCCCCTCCCCTCCCCCACCACCCTCTCTCCTTCCCTCCCGTTCCCCCCCCGGCACCCTCCCTCCTTTTTTCCCCTCCCCCATCACCCACCACCCTACCCCCTCCCCCTCTCTGCAACACAGACGTCAACGAACCACGCCGTCGTGGCAGTGGCACCGTGCCCGTCCCGAAGCTCTACAAAGAACCCCTGTGCCCACAACACGTAAATCAATGACACTGTAGTCTGCAACTACAGCATTGACCTCACCCTAACCCCTAACCCCTACTCCCTCCAGTCATGCAGTCTCCCCCATTTCCCTTCCCTTCCCTTCCCTTCCTTTCCCCTAACCTCCCCACCCCCCCTTCCCTTCCCCCAACCCCTCCCTATCCCATCCCATCCCCCCCTCCCCGTTCAACATGACAGTGCCAGCCAGAATTCAACTGGCACTTTATGACTTCATTACCTCGACATCGACCACCTAAACGGCCACGCTGCAACAGGGCCGACATTCCTACAATGCACCGTATAGCACGCTATTGATCCCAGAAATGCCACGGAACGACACGGTGGGGAACACATGCCAATCTCTTACTCTGTCTGTCTGTCTGTCTGTCTGTCTGTCTGTCTGTCTGTCTGTCTGTCTGTCTGTCTCTTTCACACACACATACACAGACACACAGACGCACGCACGCACGCACACACCTCTAAACACACACACACACACACACACACACACACACACACACACACACACACACACACACACACACACACAGCACGCACGCACGCACGCACGCACGACGCACGCACGCACGCACCAACACAACACAACACACACGAAGCAAACGAGCTGTTATATAGTGATTAAGAGAGTAATCAACTTTTGACGCAAGGTGTGTCGATGACGACATTGGTTCTGGTATCAATACTGGCACCGTTTCTAGTCATGAAGAATATTCTAATAATAGCATCACCTGTGAAGAAATCTACGGACGAACCCCTCAAGTTGCCAGCCATCTCAACAACAGCAACAACAACAACAACAACAACCACAACAACAGCAAACCACCACCAACACGGCCCACCTCCTTACTATAAACCCACCCTCACCCCTACCCCTGACACAACCCCCCACCCCACCCCTACCCCCTCAAACGTCACAGCTGACAAGACAATCCCTCGCCTCACGTGACAGGTTCCGCTGACCTACGTGAATATGACCCCGCCCGGCGCCCGCAGTCGGGGTCAAACGGCTCTCTGCGAACGCCACTCACCTGGAAGACAAAAAGAAAAAAAAATATTAGTCGTGGGCGTTCCAGAAGTTTCAATCGGTCGTAAATGGCAATTTATAATCAGTTTATGACATTTCCAATAGTAATAAACGATGAATGTATGGCAGTTAATGATAATACCACAATGACGATTGTACGGGTATTAATGTCAATATATTAGCAATGACCAAATGATGATTGTATGAACACTAGTAATAATGATGATAACGAAATGATGATTGTATTTTGTTAATAATAGTACAATCATTAATGACCGTTTGGGTATTAATAACAATAATAACAGTAATAACTAAATGATTCTATGAGTATTGGTAAATAAGACGATAACCAAATGACTGTGTAAGCTTTGACAATCAACGATGACAAAGAAATTATGATTTTTTGTGCTCAGATAATAACAACCAAATAAGGAGGCATGAGCACTGGCCATGAATAATAACTATACGGGCAATGATAATAACAACCAATTACTGATAACTGTCTGGGCATTAGTAATAACAATAACCAAAAGAATTATGGTCAACACGAAGAACTGCATAACACAACACCAGAATAACACCGACTCCACAGCTGTCAAGAGGCGTGACTGATATCGATATTTGTGCGGCTGATGCCACGACTGGAGCGACTGATATAAACATATTTTGTGTGTGTGTGTGTGTGTGTGTGTGCGTGTGTGTGTGTGTGTGTGTGTGTGTGTGTGTGTGTGTGTGTGTGTGTGTGTGTTGTGTGTGTGTGTGGTTGTGTTGGTGTGTGTGCGTGGTGGGTGTGTCGTGTGTGTGATGTGTGTTCGTGTGTGTGTGTGTCGTGTTGCGTGTGCGTGTGCGTGTGCGTATACGTGTGCGCGTGCGTCGTTGCGTATCCGTTGCGCGTGTAAGTGCGCATGAGCATGTACGTGTGCATGCTTATCTCTGATATCACATAGCGAATTACACCAAGCCTGTCACCCTTGTGTTAAATCCGGCGACACTCGACCGGACCCGTGAATCCCAACGCATCCCATTTCCGGGTACTTCTCAAGAACCCCGAATCGCCTGCTTCTTAGGATCGAGTTTCTTAACGCGCTCTGAAACTTGGTTCCTTTCTGACCCTTGAACCTCCTTTCGCAATGGAAATCAACAAGGAAGCGGGGGGAAATTAATACAATTAACTGACGTAATATTACACATCACAAATGCATTAACATTACACGATAACACTAATAATAACAATATATTCATAATCCACCCAAAAAAAAACTCACAGGATTGGAAATTTCGCGGTCCATATTCTCAACGATAGCTGTTTACATCATCGAGCTGACGGGATTTCTTTTCCGCCGTTTCGCTGATCAAAATACCGCGTCGTTCCAAGTGCCGCCCGGGTGACGATTATGAATTGTAAATAAATGCGTCCGTAGTCCGTATTTACGGTTCCCCTCACTCGCTTTCTTTATCTCTATCTCTATATCTATCTTTTTCTCTTTTTCTTTCTCTCTCTCTCTCTTTCTCTCTCTCTCTTCTCTCTCTCTCTCTCTCTCTCTCTCTCTCTCTCTCTCTCTCTCTCTCTCTCTCTCTCTCTCTCTCTCTCTCTCTCTCTCGTTTTGTATCGCTTTTTTTTCTCTCTCATACTCTTATTCTTACACTCCCACACTCTTTCACACTCTCACTCTCACTTTCCTTCCCTCCCTCCCTCTCACCAACTCCAATTCTCACTCTCACTCCTCCTACCCCCCCTCCTACCCCCACCTTCGCCTCGTTTTCTAACCATTAAATTCCACTCGCGGGAAAAAGAAGGGGGCAATTTAAACCTTAATTTATGCAAATCTAATCAACTTTTCACATCATGTCTTAAGGGGAGAGAAAATTCGAATCTCAAAGCGTGACAATTCACATTAATATTTCTAAATATGTACAATAATAGCATTAAAGAAAAATAAAATAAAAAGACCCAAAGTAAGAATATTTAAGGCACCAAAATTAGTGAATAAAACAACAAAAACAGCTAAACAAATAAATGGCTACAATGAAAAAAATTGTACATAGACGTATAAAAAAATAACGCATAAAAAAACTTATAAACAACCTACTAACAAATAAAACAGCAAAAAACGACAAAAAACGACAAAAACAAAGAAAAAAACAAAGAACCTAGATGAACAAATACAACAACAAAAAAACAACCACCATAACTAACCTCCTCCCTTCGCCCCTCCCCTCAAATCCCCCCTCCTTTTACCTCTCCCCCTCCCCTCATCACCTCCCCCACCACCCACCTCCCTTCCTCCTCCCACCTTCCCCTCCCCTCCCTTCCCCCTCCCACCTTCCCCTCCCCTCACCCCCACCACCCACCTCCCTTCCCCCTCCCCCTCCCCGACCTCTGCCGCCAACGCCAGCCTATCGAGCGCTCTCGCCGCCGCCGCCGCCGCCGCCGCTCGAGCAGTCGCGCCGAATCGGAAATGGATAAGTAAATCCCGTGTTATCGGCAGCTCCTTTAGCGCCGGGAATCGCAACTCAGGGAGGGGAGGGGGAGGGGGAGAGGGGGGAGGGAGAGGAGGGGACGGGTAGGGTAGGGGAAGGGGAAGGGGAAGGGGAAGGGGAAGGGGAAGGGGAGAGGGAGAGGGGGAGGGGACGGACAGGGGAGGGGGTAGGGAAAGGGAGAGGGAGAGGGGGAGAAGGGGGAGGGGTCAAAGAATCGTCTCTCGCCCGCTGAAAACCGGAAATGCTAGTCAAAAATTTAGAAACGAGATAAAAAAAAAATGAGGAAGAAAAAAATCAGAGAGTTTGGGGTTTAAGAGCGACTGATTAAAAAATAAATAAATAAATAAATAAAATAAATACATAAATAAATAAAAAATTCGCTACAAAGACAGCCTTACCTTTTCCCTTTTCCCTTGTTAGCCTATGTCTTCCATTCGCAACATCCTCATAATAATCACCCATCTATTTCCATTCACTGATCTATCTACCTGTTCCTCCCTTTCTTCTTCGCTCAAAGATTTCGAATAACGAAGGAAATAGAACAAAAAACAGACAAATATAAATAAACAAGCAAATATACCAGAATGTTTCAACGACCTAATAATTTTTCGTAAATGAAAATAATAAAAAAAATAATAGAAAACTAAAAAATAAACAATAATTCAACCACGAAACAAAGTAAAAATAAGCGCCATGCACCTGACATTTAACAAACAAACAAATGAACGAACAAATACACACAAAAAAAAACACACCACCGGATGAAAAGGTCACAAGAAAAAGAACAAAACGAAAGAAAAAAAAAGGATAAAAGAGAAATAGAAGAAAAAAAAAAAACACCGAGACACCTTTTCCAATTTGACAATCCGAACCGCTACCAAAGCCAGATTAAGCCGAAGACGAGGCCGACCTTAGCCAGGGACGCTCCTCTAATGGCACCGAGCGCGTTCGAATGCGTTGACGATGGCAGCTACTACACCGCGTTCGAAAACGTTGACGATGGCAGGTACTAACACTCGCTACACCGCGTTCGAAAGCGTTGACGATGGCAGCTACTACACCGCGTTCGAAAGCGTTGACGATGGCAGCTACTACACCGCGTTCGAAAGCGTTGACGATGGCAGGTACTAACACTCGACACACCGCGTTCGAAAGCGTTGACGATATCAGGTACTAACACTCGACACACCGCGTTCGAAAACGTTGCAGATGACCTGTACTACACTCGCCACACCGCCAAATGGTATTAGCAACCGCACGACCAAACCGCATGGTGATCTACTGCCTCGTACGATTTTTGCAACGAGCACTTTCAACTCGAACGACACTCACGAAGAGTAATGTGTATCTCTTGTCATTTCTGTTCAACGATGAAGGACTTTCGCAACTTCTGAAGGCCTTCTGAACCTCCGCATGATTTTCTATCTATTTTATTTTATCTTATTTTATCTATTCATTACTTGTTTCTTCATCCTCCTTCATCTTCATCTTTATCATCATCATCTTCTCTTTCTTATTACTTCTTCATTTTCTATACATTTTCATCTTTTATTTTCTTTATCCTCTTCCTATAACACCCTTTCCCTCTTCATCCTCCTTCTCTTCTTCTTCTTCTTTTCTTCTTCTTCTTCTTCTTCTTCTTCTTCTTCTTCTTCTTCTCTTCCTCTTCCTCTTCCTCTTCCTCTTCCTCTTCCTCTTCCTCTTCCTCTTCCTCTTCCTCCTTCTCCTTCTCCTTCTCCTTCTCCTTCTTCTTCCTCTTCCTCCTCTCTTTCGCCCTTCCCCCATTCTCCTAGGCAAAGGGATCCCTACGGACCCGAATCGGCACATAGACGGAATGGAGAGACAGGCGGGTAGCTTGGAAAGAAGGAAGGAAGGAAAGAAGGAAGTGATGGATGGAAGCAAGGAAGTATTGAGGGATAGTTGGGAGGAGGGAGAGATAGATGGAAGAAAGGATGGGTGGAGGGAGAGATAGATGGAAGGTTAGAAGGATGGAGAAAGAAAGAAAGAAGGAATGAAGGAAGGAAAGATGGAAAATGTATAGACACAATCAGTGACAGACAGACAAACCCATCCGTCCATCAAACAAAGAAACAGACAAGGCGGCTAACCAGACGGACGAAAAAAAAAACAAGAGAAACAATCAAACAAAGAAATAAAGAAACATACAAACATACAGCAAGACGAAAGCCAAGACAGGGTAGGGGGAGGGGAGAGAGGGGGGAGAGGGGGAGGGAGAGCGAAATCCACATCATGCAAATTGCTCCGTCTGGGGAGAGATCTTGCGGCCTGCCTTTAACACAACAGCCCCCCCCCCTCCACTCCATCCCCACTACATATCCCTACCCCCCCCCCCAATACACACACAAGCAGGTAACGGGATCAACCACTGGCACGGCTGCGATTGGTGTGTGTGTGTGTGTGTTGTGTGTGTGTGTGTGTGTGTGTGTGTGTGTGTGTGTGTGTGTGTGTGTGTGTGTGTGTGTGTGTTTGTGTGCGTGTATGTGTGTGCGCGTGAGTGTGTACGTGTGCACGCTTTTTTTATGAATGCTTATGTGTGCGTGCCCGTGTGTGTGTCTGCGTCGTGTGTGCCATTTTTCTTTCTCTTCATAAAAAAAAATATATATCATTATGCAAAAAGTCAGGAAAAGTTACCGAAGAACGAACCAAACTTGCCTAACTACAAACAACAGCCCCCCCCCCCCCCGCTTTTTCCTGGCCGAAGGAAAACCTGACAATCGTGTAATTAAGTCGTGTTCCGTGAAACGCGCAACGATATCGCCAACAGATGGACGTTATGCTCAACGGAGGCAGAGGTCTTTTCTTTTGGCATTCACGCACACGCACGCAAGCACGCGCACACACACATAAATCATACATTCTCTCCCTGCCATTCTCTCTTTGTCTCCCTTTACTATTTCTCCCTCTCTTCCTTTTCATTTTCTTTCTCTCTTCCTTTTCCTCTACCTCTCTCATTTTCCCACCCCTCTCCCTCCCTTCTCCCCCTCTCCCCCTTTTCTTCCCCTCTCCCTCTCTTTACTTCCCCTCTTCTTCTCTCCTCTTCCTTCTCTCCCTCTCCCCCTTTTTCTGCCCTCTCACTCTTTCTCTTTCCTTCCCCTCTCCCTGCAACATACTATCACCTGGAGAGACAAACATTCAAACCATCTCCCCCTCCCCTCCCCTCCATCCCCTCCCCACACCATCCCCCCCCTCCCCTCCCCGCAACAACAACAAAACGAACGCCCAAAGACATTGCAAACGAGCATTTGCAAATCCCCCGGAAGCCTCTTAAAAAAAACATGACGCGCCTCAACATTTCATGCAACCAATTGCCAACCCATGCGGTGCCCCTCCCCCCTTACCCTACTCCCTCACTCCACCATACGCCGTACACCCCTACCCCCGTCTCCATGCACTGTGCGCTGGGACTTTGCACTTTGTACTGTTACACTGTATGGTGATTTAGCTTGTTGCAATTCGTTTCGGTAATTGTTATTATTATTATTGTTGTTACTATTACAATTATTAATATTACTATTATTATTATCATTAGCATTATTGTTACAGTTATCATTATTATCATTATTATTATAATCGTTATCATTATTACCGTTATCATTAGTATCATTATCATTATTATTATCATTATATTATCATTATCATTGTTATTATCATTATTATTACCATTATTGTTATTATCATTATTATTATTATTATTATTATTATGATTATTATTTCTATCTTTTTTTAGATACAATGTCTATAGTTTGGTAGTTTTGTCACTGTTAATGCTATCACTGCCGCCGATTTCTTCGTGGGTTGTTTACTGGTAATATTGCATTATGTATGGATAATGGTGGTAATAATAGCTGCAAAAACAAATATCACTCAGACAAGATAATAATAATAATAACAATAATAATAATAATAATAATAATAATAATAATGATGATGATGATAATGAAAATAATGATAATAATAATAATAGTAATAATAATGATGATGATGATGATGATTGTTTATGTCCTCTCTCGGCGAGCAGGTGGGGAGAACGGCAATTTAGTAGTTGCTCTGACAATAACATTCAAGATTGGCGTAACAAGTTCCATTTGATACGATCTGGAACTCTAATTGTGATACAATTCATAAAATACGAGCAACGTAATAATTTACGTCGTTGGTTGTTTATGCCGTGCCCTCCTAGAACACTGTATACACTCAGCTTACACAGGGCCAGTGTTCCAGTGGTGATATGACGTGTCCTGCGCCACTAAGATCAAGAAGCAAAGGCAGTGGAGTCATTGAAGTGTCAATTTTTAAGTAATACATGTTATTAGCAATTGTTTTTTTTTTACGAGACTATGAATCCTGTGTTCCATGCTTTCATTACCATTCCAAGCAATCGTTTTGGTTTTGTTTTCTGTATGTTGTGAAAGTCTAAATGCCATGTGGTTTGTTTTCTGCAGGTTGTGAAATTCTAAATGCAATGTTGTGAGCAAGGAACTTATCAATTGTGATATTATTTAAGATGCAAGGTTACTGCAGATCAAGCTAATGTTCTATTTTGGCTGAATATGTACAACCCATATTTTGTGCGATAAATTTCTGTGATCTTGAGTATTAAGATTTTATAAAGGCAAATGTTATGTTGGCTTATTATTGCAATGTGGAAATGTTTTTTTGTGCATTAACTTTCAGTTACTAGTGATTTATATAATCATATGTCAGTGCTCATTTTACGTCAACTTCCTATAATTGTATATCTATTTAATTTGATGTTAAATTCCATATATTTGGAATGTTATACATTAAAAGTTCCTTTGTTATATTTCATTGATTACTGCAGGTCGAAACTTTTCTCCAATAAATGAATTTCACGGCTAATGGGTTTGTCATTCTTAACTCCTAATGCAAATAACACTAACAATAGTTAGAGTGATAATAACAATTGTCATGATAATAACTAATAACAATAATAATGATAACAACAACAACAACAACAATACTAGAAACAACAGCCCTGATCATAATTACAAATGAATCTACTATTATTACATGTATCATTAGTAGTATCACCATCATGAAAGTTGTAATCATCATTATGCAGAGAGTAGGGTGCGCCCGCACGAACACGTACACAGACACACACGCGCTCATATATATACATGGGCAAATACATACGTACATACATAAACACACACACACACACACACACACAACACAAACATAAACATAACCATAACCATAAACACACACACACACACACACACACACACACACACACACACACACACACACACACACACACACACACACAAAACACACACACACACACACACACACACACACACATTCCGGCACGCATCCCGACTAATGTGCACACAGACAGACACACACGCACA
>NC_051387.1:3287370-3307370 GCF_015228065.2 Penaeus monodon | reverse complement strand
CTCATCCTCATCCTCATCCTCATCCTCATCCTCATCCTCATCCTCATCCTCATCATCATCATCATCATCATCATCATCATCATCCTCATCATCATCATATCATCATCATCCTCATCATCAACAACCTCCTCATCCTCCACCCGCGTTCACGAGATCCAGGAGCCTTTGTGTTATTTCTCTTTCGGAAAAGGTAGGAATTCTCCTTCCTCTTCCTCTTCCTCTTCATCTTCTCCTTCCCATTCTCATCTCATATCTTCTCTCTCCTCTTTCCTTCCTTCTCTTCTCTCCTCTTTCCTTCCTTCTCTTCTCTCCTCTCATGTCCGATTTGTTTCCTCTAACCACTGTTTTTGCTCTTCATTTATTACAATAACAATAATTCCGCGTGTGCGTGTGCGTGCGAAAAGGCGTGTGCGTGCGAAAAGGCGTGTGCGTGGGTGTCTGTAACAAGGTCTAAAGAATTTTATGTAGACCTTGGTTTGCAAGTGCGCTTGTGTCTGCACGGGTATGCAATCATGGATGTGTGTGTGTGTGTGTGTGTGTGTGTGTGTGTGTGTGTGTGTGTGTGTGTGTGTGTGTGTGTGTGTGTGTGTGTGTGTGTGTGTGTGTGTGTGTGTGTGTGCGCGTGTGTGTGTGTGTGCGCGTGTGTGTGTGCGTGTGCATGCGTGTGCGAGTGCGCGCGTGCACATTCTGACGTCACTATCATTACGGGAAATTACACCACGTTAATTCGTCAAAGTCGCAGTTCAGGGTAAAAATGGATTTGTCATATCAACGTCAACTCCGTGACAATGTCAATTCTGTAACGATGACGATGATGATGACGATATAGTGCATGGGGATCCACTGATGAAACGAAACGAAGAAGAAGAAGAAGAAGAAGAAGAAGAAGAAGAAGAAGAAGAAGAAGAAGAAGAAGAAGAAGAAGAAGAAGAAGAAGAAGAACGAACGAAGACATGAACAGCAAAAAACCAATAATTTTTTTTCCCCCAAAAAACCCAAAACGGTTGCCAAAAATTGGGGTTTTTTTGAAAAGGGTTTAAATTTTTTTTTAAACCTTTTTACCCCCTTTTTTTGCCTTAAATCATGGGGGTTTTGGGTTTTGGGGGTGTGTTGGTTTGGTTTGGGGGGGTTTTTTGGGTGGGGTTTTGGGGTTTGTTGGGGGGGGGTTTTGGCGGGGGTTTTTGTTTTGGGCGTGTGTGCGTGTGCAAAGGCGGGTGCAAAACCGTAAATTTTTTTCGGGTTACACCAAAATTTAAAGGGTTTTGGGAAAAGGTTTGCTTCAGAATTTGGAAATGTTTTTTGGGTTGTGCGGGGTTGTGTTTGGTGGGGGGGGTGGGGGGGGGGGGGGGGGGGGGGGGGGGGGGAAAAAGGGGGAAAAGGAAAAAAGAAAAAAGAAAAAGGGAAAAAAAAACGAAGAAAATTTTAAAAAAAATTTTTAACCCCCTTCCCCCCCCCCGACAATTAACTTCCTCCTCCTTTCCCCCCCCCTCTCCCTTTTCCACCACCAAGGGCCATCGACCCATTCCTCGATCACACCCCGAGGGGCCACTCTCCCACATCTCTCTCTCTCTCAAACCCCCTTTCTCCCCTCCCCTCCTCTCCCCCCTTTTTCTCTCTCTCCTCTCTCTCTCTCTCTCCCTCTCTTCTCATCCTCGCCCCCTCTCCTCTCGCTCCTCTCCTCTCTCTCTCTCTTTCTCTCTCTCTCCTCTCTCTCTTCTCTCCTTCTTCCTCCTTTCCCCTCCTCCCCCCTTTTCCCTCCCCTTCCTCTTTCTCTTCTCCCCTTTTTTCCCTTCTCTTCTCCTTTTTTTCCTCTCTCCTCTTCTCTCTCCTTCCTTCTCTCTCTCATCTCTCCTCTCTCTCTTTCTCTCTCTCTCTTCTCTTTTTTCTCTCTCTCCCCTCTCGTCTTTCTCTCTTCTTCTTTTTCTCTCTCTCTCTCTCTTTCTCTCTCTCTCCTCCTCTTTTCTCTCTCCCTTCTCTCCCTCTCTCTCTCTCTCCTCTCTTCTCTCTCTCTTCTCTTCTTCTCTCTTCTCTTCTCTCTCTCTCTCCCCTTCTCTCTCTCTTCCTCTCTCTCTCTCTTCCTCTCTCTCTCTCTCTCTTTCCTCTCCTCCTCTTTCTCTCTCTCTTTTCCTCTCTCTTTTCTCTCTCTCTCTCTCTTTTCTCTCTCTCTCTCTCTTCTTTTCTCTTTCTCTCTTCTCTCTCTTTCTTTCTCTCTCTCTCTTTTTTTTTTTCTTTTTTCCTCTCTTCTCTCCTTCTTTCTTCTCCTCTCTCTCTTCTCTCTCTCTCTCTCTCTCTCTCCTCTCCTCTCTCTCTCTCTTCCTCTCTCTCCTCTCTCTCTCTCTTTCTCTCTCTTTTTCTTTTTCTCTCTCTCTTTCTCTCTCTTCTTCTCTCTGTCTCTTTCTCTCTCTCTTTCTCTCTCTCTCTCCTTTTTTCTTTCTCTCTCTCTCTCCTTTTTCCTTTCTCTCTCTCTCTCCTCTTTTCTCTTCTCTTCTCCCTCTCTCTCTCTCTTTTCTTCTCTCTCTCTTTCTCCTCCTTCTCTTCTCTCTTTCTCTCTCTCTTTCTCTCTTCTCTCCTCTCTCTCCCCTCTCTCTCTCTCTCTCTCTCTCTCTCTCTCTCTCTCTCTCTCTCTCTTTTCTCTTTCTCTCTCTCTTTCTCTCTCTCTCCTATCATCATCAAAGACATTTCTCCCTCCCAGCATTACTATTCTTCTTTTCTCTCCCCATTTCTTGTCTCACTTCTTCTCTCCTTTATTATTATTTCTTTCTTGTTCTCTCTTCCCCTGTCCTCACTTTCATTTATCTCATTTCATCTTATCCCACCTCTCCTGTCCTTTATTCTCTTCTCTATTATCCCCTCATTTCATCTTAGCTCTCCATTCTTCTCACTTCTTCTCCACTCCTCCTTGCATCTCCTTTCTCTTCAGTTCACCTCTTTTCTCCTTTTCCTTCTCTTCTCCCTTCCCTCTGCTCTGCTCTTCTCTCCTCATATCTTCTCCTGTTCATCTCTCCTCATCTCTCCTTTTCTTTCTTTCAGTGCTATCCTCTTCTTCTTATGTCACCTCCTTTCTCCTTCTACTTCTTTTTCCCACTTCTCCGTCTCATCTCTCTCTCCTTTTCCTCCTTCCCCTTCTTTTTCTCTACTCATCTCTTTCTTTCCTTTCCTCTTTCCCTTCTCTTCTCCCCTCTTCTCCTTCCCCCTTGATTACTTCGACGACGATTAGAATGGTAATCAAAATCAAACCGATAATAATAATATAACAACAACAACAACAACAACAACAACAACAACAACAACAACAACAACAACAACAACAATAAATAATAATAATAATAATAATAAAACAACCCCAAAAACAAAAACAATAACCCTAAACAATAACAATAACAATAATAATAATAATAATTATTATTATTATTATTATTATAATAACAATAACAATAACAATAATAATAACAAAAATAACAACAACAATAACAACAACAATAGTATTAACACGAAAAATGCAAAGCTGAAAACTACAATGATAACAATAAAAAAAAACGAGGATAACAAACTAACAACAACAAAACAAACACCAATAACGTCAATAAAATCGATAGGAAAAGCACACTCAACAACATAACACAAGAACGACAACAACAACAACAACAACAACAACAACAACACTAAAACCGGAAACTGCCAACGACCGGAATCACAAACGAAAAAAGTAAGGGTTCAAAATCAAAGCAGGGCATTTCGTCATTTCCCAATCATTTGCAACGACGTGCCTGCAATTGCGAGCGCCCCATTCAACATCTCTCAGTTTCCACGAAGTCCGCTCAAGAGCCGACTTCGTTAAAAGCTCGACGGAGCGAGAGAGAGAGAGAGAGAGAGAGAGAGAGAGAGAGAGAGAGAGAGAGAGAGAGAGAGAGAGAGAGAGAGAGAGAGGAGAGAGAAGAAAGAGAGAGAAAAAGAGATTCTTTTTTCTGGAGTTTTTTTTTTTTTATAAGACAAGTTGTCGTCGTGGTTGCGTCTGTGTCTGCTGGTCTGTCGTTGTCTCTCACACACACAAAAAACACACACAACAAACACAAACACAACAGACACACAACACAACAGACAAAGACACAGGCACGGACGACAGACACACGACAACGAGAACACATTACAACAACGAGATCAGAGCAACTCACTCAGATGACAGGAGTCAATGACTCACTACAAACATACACGATCACTAAGCCGATCACTAAGGCAAGTCACAAACACTCAACTCACTAGCAGACGTGATATCACACATACAACTCACGTCAGCTCACTGACGAGCACTAAGAGCACCACAGAGCAAACACACCAACACACACACACAACCACACAGCGCAAAAACACCAACAACAGCACAAACACACACAAACAACCTACCTCTCATTCACGTACGTAAGTAGGCGTGCAACTGAACGGGTTTATTAATGCATTTAGTAAACGATGAATGCAAGTATCCGGCCCCGCATTCTCCGTCCTCATATCGCACGTACCATAAGTGAGGCCCTCCCCTCTCGCTCCCCTTTCCAAGGCTACTACTTGCAAGGGAAATTGCCATAACTCGAGAAGAATCCGCACATTACACCTGGCGGAATGTTCCATCCCGGGCACTGCTCCCTGTTGCCCTGCGTAAACACCACCCTCGCACGCCGCAATGGCACACACACACACACACTTCCCACTCACTCACTCACGAACACTCACTCTACGCACTGCACTCCTCATCACACCTACACACACACACACACCACACACCACACACCCACACACACACACACACACACACACACACACACACACACACACACTCATTCACGTACGTAAGTAGGCGTGCAACTGAACGGGTTTATTAATGCATTTAGTAAACGATGAATGCAAGTATCCGGCCCCGCATTCTCCCCGTCCTCATATCGCACGTACCATAAGTGAGGCCCTCCCCTCTCGCTCCCCTTTGCAAGGCGTTGCTACTAGTTGCAAGGGGGGAAATTGCAAACTCCGAGAGAGAATTCGCACATTAACCTGGGCGGAATGTTGCCAGTCCCGGGCACTGCTCCCTTGTTGCTGCCGTTGCTGTAGAATCACCATCGTCCTCGCTGGCGTTAAAATGGTTAATACTGTTTTCCACCGTTACCCCTGTTAATAACAACGAAGACAGCGGCGTTAAGGACACTAGTGCTGCTAATCCCGCCGCCGCCGCCGCCTCTCCCTCCTAACTGAAGGCCGAGCCAGTTCACTCGGATCAGCGGAGGACACGCCGACGGGCGCCGCGCTAGCGTACAATGTCGCCGGCTAGTTGAATCGGCTTTGGAGTCGGGCTTAGGAGGACGCGATGGCCGAGGGGAGGGGGTGACGTGTGAGGGGGGGGAAGAGGGGGTGACGTGTGAAGGGGGGGAGGGGAGACGTGTAGGGGGGGAAGAGAGGGGGTGACGTGTGAGGGGAGGAGGGTAACGTGTGTGGGGGGGGAGGGAGGAGGAGGGAGGAGGAGGAGGGAGGAGGAGGAGGGAGGAGGAGGAGGGAGGAGGGAAGGAGGAGGAGGAGGAGGAGGAGGGAGGGGAGGAGGAGGGGAGGGGGAGGGGGGGCAGGAGAAAAAGGGAGAGGGCAGGAGAAGGGAAGGAAAGAGGGGACGAAGTAACGAAAGAAAGAGGGGAAAAGGGAAGAGAGGAGAGGAAAGGGAGGACAAGGACGCGGGAAAAGGGCCGCGGCGCCCGCCACTGGCCGCGAGCCAAAGGTACCACCGCGAGCGTCGCCGGCCGTCCACGACCGCCGCGCGACGCACAGCATCGTCCGGGCTCCCTTCGTCTCTCGGGGGGAAGGTGACGGAGGGACGGATGCCGTCCAGAAAAAGGGAGATGAGGCGGCGAAAAACGAGGAAAGGAAGAAAACGAGAAAGATACCTCTTCCCGCTCTCTCGCCTCCCTCCTGTTCTTCGATGGGATGAAGACGGATGCACGTAAGAAAAGAGAATATAAAATCGTGTAGGAGACAAGAGAGGAAAGAAATATGGGGGGGGGGGGTTGGGGAAAAAGGGAAAGCGGGAAAGCAACGGAGGGGAAAAACACGAAGAGACAAAAACACACAGAAAATCCTGCGTAAACAGGTTATATAAACTGATGCCTAATTACAACAAGAACAGAAAATCATACGGGGTTGCGTTCGCCTAAAGAAAATCTAAAAGAGAAATGGCATGAGGAGAAAAGAAAACCAAATGAAAAGTCTGACCCTCCCCCCCTCCCTAGGTCCGCCCCCTCTCCCTCCCTCGGGTCCTCCATCCCCCACCCTGGGTCGCCCTCCGCCTCCCCGGGTCCCTCCCGTCTCCCTCCCTCGGTCCTCCATCCCTACCCTGGGTCTCCCTCCCCCTCCCCGGGTTCTCCCACCCCTCCCTCCCTCGGTCCTCCTCCTCGTCCCCCCCCCCCCCCCCGAAATGCAAGAAGTGCCAGCACGAAAGGAGAGAAGGGCGAATCACAGCATTCCCACACCTCGTAAAAAGCCACCACGCGGCCAACGGGGTCCGGACGGCACCGCGCCCGCCACGCGTCGCTCGAGTGCCACCCGGGGACCCGTGGGGGCAGAAAGGGGCAGGCATGGGAGAGGCGGCAGAGCGGGAAAAGAAAGAAAGAAGGAAAAGGAGGTAGACGGAGATGGAGGAGGAGGGGGAGGGGGAGGAGGAGGGGGAGGGGGGGGGGGAGGAGGAGGAAGAGGAGGAGGAGGGGAGGAGGAGAGTGGAAATAGTAAAAATAAAATAAAATAATAATAATGATAATAATAAGAGGAAGTAAAAGTAGGAAAAGAAGAAGAAGAAGATGCCGAACATGCTGTCTCCTTACCATGCCTTGCAATGTGTGCGAAGATGAAATGTGGAGGAGGAATTGGAGAATGACAGGGTGAGAGACGAAAAGGAGGAGAGGGAGAGGGCGAAAGACAAGAGAGAGGGGGAGGGGGCGAGAGAAAAAGGGGGGAGGGGGGAGGGGGGCCAAAGGGAAAGGAGAGGGGAGGGCGAAACAAAGAGAGGGGGAGGGCAAAGGGGAAGAGGGGGAGAGGCAAAAGAAGAGAGAGGGGGAGGGGGAAAGACAAAAAAGGGGGGGAGAGGGCGAAGGCAAGAGAGGGGAGGGGGCGAAAGAAAAAGGAAAAGGGGAAAAAAGGGCAAAAGGGCAAAAAAGGGAAAAGGGAGAGGGCGAAAGGCAAGAGAGAGAGAGAGAGGGCGAAAGGCAAGAGAGAGGGAGAGAGCGAAAAGACAAGAAAGGGGAAGGAGAGGGCGAAAGGCAAGAGAGGGGCAAAAGGGAAAGGAGAGGGAGGGCGAAGAAAAGGGAGGAAAGGGGGCCGAAAGACAAGAGAGAGGGGGAGAGGCCGAAAAAACAAGAGAGGGGGAGAGGCCG
The DNA here is from genome assembly GCF_015228065.2 of Penaeus monodon. NCBI lineage: Eukaryota > Metazoa > Arthropoda > Malacostraca > Decapoda > Penaeidae > Penaeus > Penaeus monodon. Next base: position 3,299,976 of record NC_051387.1, on the reverse strand, counting down.
AAAGGCAAGAGCGAGGGAGAGGGCGAAACACGGTCTCTGACGCAGCATCAGGTGGCGGGCTACATAATCGGGCCTCATCATCGTCTCGGCGCTGAGTACACACAAGTGTATCCAAGTGTATCCAAGTGTATCCAAGTGTCCTCAGGCGAGCGTCCTTGAGAGCCGTTCACGAAGACGCCGCTAAATCGATTAATGTCGTTATGTTACTTAGGCCCTCCATCTCTCAGGAACAATGCCTATTCATGGTGCGATATATGTTTCTCAAAAATTCTCCTCTTTTTTTTTTTTTTTCCTCTTTCCCCTCTTCTCTTCACTCCACTCCCCTCATCCCACCCACCCTCATTCCACCCCACCCCCACTCCCTCTTACTCCCACTCCACTCTCACTCCCAAAAAAAAAAAACCCCCCCCACCCCAACCCCACCCCCCCCCCCCACCCCCCCCACCACCCACCCACCCCGAACGACACACACCACCAAACACACCACACCACCCCACACACACACACACACCACACACTCCTGCCCCCTTTACTTACTTTAAAAGTCTACAAACCCGCCTCGCAGCGTCACATGCCACACGTACCTGAGGGAGAAAGGGAAATGCGATCAGTATTATTATTCGTCAATTGGCAAGAGAATAACAAATAAATTAATAAATAAAGTATAGATAAAACCATACAACAACAACAAAAAAATTATAACGACACCACCACCACCACAACCACAAAAACAACACAACCCCCCAAAAACCCCCAAAACAACAACGCCACCTTTCCCCCAAACCCCCACCAACACCACCACCAAAAAAACAAAAACAAAAAAACCAAAAAAAACAAAAAAAAACCAAAAAAAAACAACCCCCCCAACCAAACAACAACAAAAAAAAACACAAACCACAAAAACAAAAACAAAACCCAAACCCAAAACCACCACAACACCCAAAGGAGAAAGAAAAAAAGAAAAAGAAAGAAAAAAGCAAAAAAAAAAGTTTTAAGGAAAAAAAGGGGGGGAGAGAAAAAGAAAGAAAAAAAGAGAAAAAAAAAAAAAAAAAAAAAAAAAAAAAAAAAAAACAAAGAGAGAGAGAGAGAGGGAGAGAAGGGAGAGAGAGAGAGAGAGAAGAAGAAGAAGAGAAGAGAGAAAGGGGAGAGAGAGAGAGGAGAGAGGAGAGAGAGAAGGGGAGAGGAGAGGAAAAAAGGGGGGGGGGAGAGAGAGAAAGAAAAAGAAAGAGAAAAAGAGAGAAAAAAAGAAAAAAAAGAGAAAAAGAGAAAGAGAAAGAGAAAGGGAAAAGGGAAAGAAGAAGGGGAAGGAGAAGGGGGGGGAAAGAAAGAAGAAAGGGGGAAAAAAAAAAAGAAAAAAAAAAGAAGTAAAAAAAAAAAAAAAAAAAGGGGGGGGGGGGGAAAAAAAAAAAAAAAAAAAAAAAAGAACCCCAAAAAAAAAAAAAAAAAAAAAAAAAAAAAAAAAAAAAAAGGAAAAAAGAAAAAAGGCGGGGGGGGGGGAACAAACCAAAAAAAAAAAAAAATATCAAATCCTTCTGCCCCACTCCCCCCCCCCTCCCCCCACACCTCAGACTTCCCCCTCCCCCTTTTTTTTTCCTCCCCCCCCTTTTTATTCCTTTTTTTTCTCTTTCCTTCCCCCTTTTCCCCCTTCCCCCCCCCCCCCCTCCTCCCCCCCAAACCCTTTTAAATTTTTTTTTCCCCCCCTTTTTTTCCCTTTTCCCCTTCCTTCCCCCCCTTTCCCTTTTTTCCCTCCTCCCTCCCCCCCCCCTTTTTTTTTGCTTTTTCTTCTTCCTTTTTTTTTCCTCTTTTCCCCCCTCCCAAAAAAAATTTTTTTACTTTATTTTCCCCCCCCCCCCCTTTTATGTATTTACCTTCCCCCCCCCCTTTTCCTTTTCCCTTTTTCTCTCTCCCCCTCCCTTTTCCCTTCCTAATCTTTTTTTTTTTTACCTCTCTCCCCCCTTTCTCTATTTTTTTTCCCCAAACCATGAATTGCATGATTAACGCCCCATTTTTATGAAAAAATGCGTGACGCAGAACTGTACACATGCACATTCAGCACCATTAGGGCAAACAGAGGAGACTTGGGGGGGGGGGGGGTTTGTTGGGGGGGGGGGTTTTGTGTTGGGGTGTGTGTGTGTGTGTGTTGTGTGGTGTGGTGGTGGTGTGGTGTGTGTGTGTGTGTGTTGTGTGGTGTGTGGAGGAGGAGGGAGGAGGGGGAAGGGGGGGAGAGAGAAGAGGGGAGAGAGAGAAGAGAGAGAAGAGGAAAAGAGGGGGAGAGAGGGGAGGGGAGAGAGAGGAGAGAGAGAAAAGAGGAGAGAGAGAGAGAGTGAAAGGAGAGGAAGGGAAGGGGGGGGGGGGAGAAGGGCGCAGAGGAGGGGGGCGGACTTTAAAAAACCGAAAAAAGCCCGGGGAGAAAGGGAAAAGGGGGGGGGCGGGCCAGGTGAGTGGGGGAAAAAAAGGGTGTGAAGGAGGAAATGTCACGGGCGCTGTTTTTATGGCGACGGGGGGGGGTTACCGTAAAAAAAGGGGCCGTTCGCCCTTTCTGGGTGACCTTTTTTTCCTTTTCCCCTCTCCTCTCTCTCCCCCCGCTGCCCTTGCACTCCCCTCTTTTTTTTTTTTCCCCTCCTCCCACCCCCCCTCTCACTCTCCTCCACTCTCCCCTCTCCCCCCTTTCTCCCCCTTTCCCCCTCTCTTTTTTTCCCTCTCTCTCTTTTCCTCTCCTCTCCCCTCCTCCCTCTCTTCTCCTCTCACTCCATCTCCCTCTTCCAAAAAACCCCCGGGCCCCTCAAGGGGGGGGGGTTTTTTCCCTTTTTTAACCCTTTTACCTCCTCCCAAACCCCCTCCCCCCTTTAGCGGCCGTTTACATCCCCCTTTTCTCGGGGAACCATCACAAACAAGTCAACTAACGTTTTTGTTATTAAAAGAAGGTAAGAATATGGCAAAATTTTTAAACAAAATGGGGAGAACGAAAAAGGGGAACGGGGAAAGAAAAGGGGGGGGGAAAAAAAAAAACGGGAAAAAGGAACAAAAATTTTTTAAAAAAACCCCGGGTTAAAGGCCCCAAGGCCAAAACAAGGAAAGGGGGGGGGGTGGGGAGGTGGGTTTTAAAACCCGGCAATTAAATAAAACCCCGGAAAGGGGGAAAACCGGGGAAAAAAAGGGGGAAAAAAAAAAGGAAAAAAGAAAAGGCAGGGAAAAAAGGGGAAAAAGGAATAAAAAAAATAGAAAGGGGAAAATTAAGGGAAAAGGGGGGGGGGAAAGCTCTTGGATAAAAGGGGGTTTTTTTACCTTTTTTCCCCCCCCCTTTAAACCCCCCAAAACCCCCTTTTCCCCCCTTTTTCCCCCCAAATATCCCTTTTTTTCTATTTTCGGCGTTTGGTTTTTTTTCAATTCTTTTCCCCCCTCTACTCTTACTCTCACTCTCACTCTCTCTCTCTTTCTCTTTCTCTCTCTCCCTATCTCTCTCTCTCACTCTCACTCTCACTCTCACTCTCACTCTCATTCTCACTCTCACTCTCACTCTCTCGCTCTTCAACACCCCGCGAGACGGCCAACCATACGGAAGGGGGGGGGGGTTGCCTGGGGTTTTAGCGCCTGCAGCCTCCGTGCCGCGAGGACAGGCACCCTGGCAACCCCTTCAGCGGCGAGCGTTTACATCGCGCTTTGGCAAGTGGCGCGGGACAAGCAGTAGCAACAATACGAGTCAACTAAGCGATTTTTGTTATGGTTAAAAGAGAGAGATAAGAGGATGATGAGCGAGAGAGAGATAAGAAGATAAGAGACGAGAGAGATGAGGGAGAAGGGCGAAGATAAGAGACGAGAGAGATGAGGGAGAAGGGCGAAGATAGGAGACGAGAGAGATGAGGACGAAGGACGAAGGAAGGAGACGGAAGACAAGAGGAAATGAAAGGGATAGAAACGAGAATGAAAAGAGACTGGAACTGAAGCCAGGAGAGAAGTGGATGAAAGGGGGGGGGGGGAGGTCGCATACTGCTAACATTCCCGTGTCAATTAATACAGCCTCGGAAAGCTTGTGGTCTACCGTGTATGTCGACAACCAACAAGCTATTATTAGCCCAGCCATGGAAAGCGAATCAAAATCAATGCTGCAACATTTCTGAACAACTATCTGTAAAGTACTGCAATTTGTGAGCTGTTGCTTGTGATATGATATGTGTTTTTTACATATTCTCTCTCTCTCTCTGTCTCTCTCTCTCTCTCTGTCTCTGTCTCTGTCTCTGTCTCTGTCTCTGTCTCTCTCTCTCTCTCTCTCTTTACACACACTCACACACACACACACAATATATATATATATCTATATATCTATATATCTATATATATATATATATATGATATATATATATATGTGTGTTGGTGTGTGTGGTGTGTGTGTGTGTGTGTGTGTGTGTGTGTGTGTGTGTGTGTGTGTGTGTGCGTGTGGGGTGTGTGTGTGGTGTGTGTGTGTGTGGTGTGTTGTGTGTGTGTGTGTGCGTGTGTGTGTGTGTGTGTGTGTGTGTGTGGTGTGTGTGTGCGTGTGTGTGTGTGTGTGCGTGTGTGTGTGTGTGCGTGTGTGTGTGTGTGCGTGTGTGTGTGTGTGCGTGTGTGTGCGTGTATGTGCGTGCGTGTATGTGCGTGTGTGTATGTATGTATGTATGTATGTATGTATGTATGTATGTATGTATGTATGTATGTATGTATGTATGTATGTATGTATGTATGTATGTACGCACGCACGCATGTATGTATATGTATATGTATATGTATATGCATGTGCATGTATATACATATACACATACCCATAAGCATATACTGATACACAGACATAGGCATATGCGCAACAACGACGAGGCGCAACTGGCCTGGCGCGCCATCTCCTCCACTCACATCCATTTTACCGATGCCACTGTTCCACTAGTGCGGGGAGGGGGGGAGGGGGGGAGGGGGGTCATGCTGTTCTACCTCCCTCGGGGCTCATTACTAATTCGGCCGCCAGGTGCCTCGACGCTTTTATGTCATACATTATTTTGGTTTGTTTTATTTCATTTTTTGTTGTATTATTATCATTAGTTGTTATTATTATTATAATCTTCATCATCATCATCATCATCATCATCATCATCATCGTCATCGTCATCATCATCGTCATCATTATTATGACTATTATTATCACTATCATTATCATTTCATCGTCATTATCATTACTATCATTATCATTATTATTTCAATTTCGTCACGGACAAAACATTACGGTCTGGGGATATTTTGTCCTACTGCCGCCTGTCGTCTGATTTCACTTTAAAAATTCCTGTAGAGTCTAATAATATCCTGCCCTTGTACGCCGTTGTGTGTGTGTGTTTGTCTTTGTGCAATACACTAATATGCATATCCTTTACATTCCTCTTCCAAAGGCACTTCTCTCCTCCCCTCTCTTCCCTTCCTTCCCCTCCCCCTCCCTTCACCATTCCTTCCTTCCTTCGTTCCCCTCCCTTCCCCTACCCCTCCTCCCTCCCTCCTTCCTTTCTTCCTTCCCCTCCCCTCCTGCTTTCCTACTCCTCCCCAACCCTCTCCTCCTCCCTTTATCTCCCCTACCCTCCGCTCCCCCTCCCTCCCCACCCCTTCCCCCCACCCCTCTCCTCCTCCCTTTATCTCCCCTCCTCCGTCCCTCCCCTCCCCCGCCGCCCCGTCCACCAGGATCTCTCAAGTCAAGGCCAAACCGGAGAAGTAATAAATCAAGACCGAGGAAAACACAATCAGCCTCGTTCCGCTCGCGCCGGCCAACACTCGCCGAAGGAAGGAAAGAAAAAGGTGATCGGAAGGTAGGAGACGAACAGGGGGGCAGATTCGCTGAAAACAAAAATCAAAGAGAACAAATCACAAACAAAAACAAACAAACAAACAGAAAAATAACACCCAAAAAACAAACAAAAGCAAAATAAACAAACCACCGCTTCCGACTAAGAAAACGGGTCAAGTTCCCGCCAAAGGAATCGATGCAACAAGTGTCGGCCTCTCGACAGCCGCGTCCGACCGACGGGACGCAATCTTTCGCTCAGCGGAGGACATAATTATGGAAGGATTCGAGTAACTCTAAAATTCTCCATTAATAAGTCTCCATTAATAAACTCAGTTTGATTTGAATGAAGGAAAGCGGACGATAGAAAAATATATCTGCAAAAAACATAAACATAAAGAATCTTAACAGATAAGGATAGGTATAAGTTCGCAAAGTTGATAATAAACAGTGTGGCAATCAACAATAAATACCGCGTCGACGCGCGCGCCCCGCTCAGCGGGGAATATTATGGTGTTTCGGTGTCGTATGTTCTAATGTGTCTTGTACAGTGTGTTGTGTGAATGAGTGGAAGGGCGATGAAAAATATTATAGATCATAATATATAATAATGAATTTATAGTAAATAATGGCTTATATATTATTGTATATAATATAATATAATATGTAAATAATAAATATAATATAATATTAGCTGCGCTAGCCACAGCATTTGATATCATCATTATTGACGTGGTGATTGTGTGGTAGATTGTGTATTGTATGTATTGATGATTAGATAGTATGTAGTATTTATTAGTGTATTATATATATATATATATATATATATATATGTGTGTTAGTATATGTATATTATATATTATATATATATATATATATATATATATAATATATATATATAAATATATATACATAATACATAAATATATATTACATATATATTATACATTATACATTTATATTATATATCATATATTATATATTACATATTATATTATATACATATACTGTATATATAAGGCCTATATGCTTATACATATATAGATATACATGTATGCATGCATTCATCCATACATGCATACGAAAATAAACAAACAAACAAAACAACAAACATACAAACAAACAAACACACACACACATATATACGTGCGTGTGTGAAAAGGAAGAGACAGAAACAAAGAATGAAAAGAAAGAATCAAATAAGACGCAGAAGAAAAAAAACAAAAACGAGAGGCTGGAACGCCGAAGCACGAGGGACGACCCGGGCGCGTCTTGCACAGGCGGAGGGAGGCAGGATAAGCCCGAACAAAGCCCCGAGGAGGAATGTGCAACACCTGGCCAGGTGGCAGACGCATGGCCGGACTTAAGAGGAGCCAAGCCGCCCCAAATCTCGCTCCCGTAAACACACGTCTATCCTCTATCCTCCTGTGTCTTGCCTCATGCCTTTCCTCTGCCTGTCCGCCCCGCCCGTCTATTTAACGGACTGCTGACTGCCTGCTTGGCTGCCTGTCCTCAACGCTGTGTCTGCAAGTACGGCTACCCGGAGATGGATAATGGATAAAGGATAATCCATTAAGGCGATAAATCCTTTTCCTCTTCCTCCCTTGACGCCAGCACAATGCAGATTATCGCCGGCACATCAGCTGATCAAGCACAGATTCCCGGTTTGGCCTTCACGTCCAGGACAGCGCACGCACGCACGCAAGCAGTCAGACAAACAATTCCAGTAAATTCAAGACACCCGCAGAGCAAGAGGAATCTTCACTATCCCTCCCACCTCATCAATCACAGAATACAGCAGCACCCATACCCACATGGCACCCATACCCACGTCATCAATATCCACACATCAGCCATATCCACATGCCATCCATATCCACACATCCCCCATACCCACATATCACCCACACCCCGCACACCATGCATACATGCATCCCAGACCAAGTTCCATATAAGGATACAGACTTCGACAGACCTCGCCCCAGGGTAGCACCATAAACCCACTCGTTGTGCGCCCCATGACTCACTATATTACACAATAGGCCCGTGCACAGGGACCAAACGCCACCACACCTTAAAACCGCAGGACACAGACGCCGCGCCGCTTACTGTGAGCCTGCGGGTGACGCATAGCATGTGTGTGTGTGACTTACAACATGCAAGGCCATGTGGAAATGTTTCAGCGCGTGGGCATGTGGTCAGGACAGAGGGCCAAGGGAATTTCCGAGAGTGTATACGCGCTGTCACGAGGACTGAGGGGTGAGAGAGAACGAGTGCGAGAGGGGAGAGGAGAGAGAGAGGAGAGGAGAGGAGAGGGGTGGGGGTGGAAGGGTGGAAAGCAGGGGGGGGGAGGGAAGGTGAAGGGGGAGGGAATGAGAACGGGAGATGGAGGAGGGAGCAAAGACTGGGGAGGGGATGGGGTAGATGATTAAGAGAATACATAAATGGAAAGGAGGTAAAAAAAAAATGCAAAGAATAAAAAAGGAAGAGCAAGATAAAAATAAAAACAATCGAAATAGAAACCAAAACGACCGAAATCGCACCCAAGACCATCACTCCCCTCCCCTCCCTTCTCCAGCCCTTCTCCTACCCTCCCCCCTCTCTCCTTTCTCTTCTCTTCTCTTCTCTTCTCTTCTCTTCTCTTCTTCTCCCTTCCCTCCCCGTCCCCCGGAAGTGCTAATCGCCCCAGTGAGTCCGACTCCCACTAAATGCCTACAAACGAAGCCAGGCGCCTGCAAAGCCACAATTGAACAGGCGAGCGAGGGAGAGAGGGAGGCAGGGAGGGAGGGGGAGGGAGGGAGGAGGAGGGAGGGAGGGAGGGAGGGGGGGAGGGAGGGAGCGGCGGAGGGGGGGAACGGGAGGGGGGGAGAGGAGCAAACGAAAAAGGAGGGAGCAAAGAGGGAAGGAGCGCGCGAGCCATATGTCGTTGCAGCTAGGAACAGCAGCAACAGCAAAACCAACAAGTTCCCAGAGCCAACGCCGCTTCCTGTAACTGCACGTGAGACGCCCTAAGCTGGCGTCACGTCCAGCCACCGACTCCTCCCCCTCTCTCCCCTCCCTTCCCTCCCCATCTTTCCCCCTTCCCATCTCCCCTCCTTTCCCCTCCCTTCCCTCCCCGTCTTTTCCCCCTTCCCCTGCCTTCTCCCTCCCTCTTTCCTCCTTCCTTCCCTTCTCCCTCCTTCCTCCCTTTCTTCCTCTCCATCTGCCCCCTTCCCCTTTTCTTCCCCCTCCTTCCCCTCTCTCCCCTCTCCCTTTTACCACTTTCCCCCCCCACCTTTCCCACCCCCAATTCCCCTCTCCTTCCCCTTTTAATCCCCTCCTCTCCCTCCTCCTGCTGCCACTCCCCCCACCCCCTCTTCCCCCCTCCCGCTGCTGCTTCCCCACCCCCCCCCCCCCCCCCTCCTCGCTGGTGCTCCCCACGCGCTCTTTCCGGCTGCTGCTTCCCCGACCCCCTCTCCCCCCCCCTCCCTTCGCCGCCTGCTCCCCCCTCTTCCTTCGTTCCCCCCCCCTCTTTGCCCCCTCTCTCCCTCCCTCCCCCCCACCCCCTTCCCCCCTCCGCGCTGTTCCCCACCCGCCATGCTCCACTTCCAATGCTGTTATGCTCCTTCCCCTGCGCTCCCACCCTGCTTCCCCCCACCCCTCCTGCTGGTGCTTCGGGCGCTGCGTTTCCGGATAGACGGCCTCCGACGCCTCTGCCCCCCCCCCCTCCTTCGTCCCCTCTCCCCTCCTCTTCCTTCGTCCCCCCCCCTTCTTTGTCCTTTCTTCCCCCAACCACGCCGCCGCCGTCGCCACCGCGGGCCAATGCTCGAGTGTCAGTCGCTGTTATGCAACTTGCAACCTGCTCAACACCTGCGCACAGTTCGGCCTCCCTGCATTTCATAGCAGATTTTTTTTTTTTTTTTTTTTTTTTTTGAGGGGGGGGGAGGTAAGCCACATTCAAAACTTCCGCAGCGAGACTTTTCTGTTGACTATGTTATTCTTACGTTTCCCCTTTCTCTGTAGTTTTGTCTATTTTTTTTGTTAGCATTACAGAAAATGTCCAATATGTTTGGCTCTAAGACTAACAGACAAATGAATAAATATATGATATAGATAGATAGATAGATAGAAGATAGGTAGAGTAGATATGAGAAGGAGATGGAGAGAAAGAGAGGGTGGGGAAGAAAGACAGACAGACAGACAGGAGATGAGGGGGGAGGGGAGGGAGGGAATGAGGAGGGGGGAGCGAGCGAGCGAAGGGAAGAGGAAGAGAGAAAAAAGAGAGAGAAATAAAAAGAGAAGAGAAAGAAGCAAAACAAGAAAGAAAAAAAAAGGAAAAGAAAGCAAGAGCAAAAGATATTTAGAGAAATAGATAGATAGATAGATAGACAGAAAGAGAGAGAGAGATCCCCCCCCATGGCTCTAGAAGGCGTATACTTCCCGGCAAGAAGCAACAAGTATGCCGTAGTGGCCGTTAGCGTGACGTGAACGCCTCAACCACCATAAATTCAAGTTATGTTACCCCCCCCCTTACACCTTAAAAGAAATCTTCAAAATAAATAAGCACATGAAAAATATTATCATAAAAAAATAAACGAGTGAGTGTGTGAGTGAGTGAGTGAGTGAGTGAGAGTGAGAGTGAGAGTGAGGGGAGAGAGAGAGAGAGAGAGAGAGAGAGAGAGAGAGAGAGAGAGAGAGAGAGAGAGAGAGAGAGAGAGAGAGAGAGAGAGAGAGAGAGAGAGAGAGAGAGAGAGAGAGAGAAGAGAGAGAGAGAGAGAGAGAGAGAGAGAGAGAGAGAGAGAGAGAGAGAGAGAGAGAGAGATACAAATCGAGAGAGAGAGAGAGATACAAATCGAGAGAGAGATACAAATCGAGAGAGCGAGCGATACAAAGCGAGAGAGAGAGACAGAGAGACAGAGATCGCAACACTTAGCGCTTGACAGTCACAGCAAAGAAAACGTTAAGCGCGTTAACAGTCACAGCACGCAACGGCAGGCTAACCACTCACACACGGCATCATACGACCCAACAGCGCTACGAAGGCACACCCAAGAGGGACACTTCATTGCCGTATGTATGCATACGTATGTGTGTGTGTGTATGTGTGTGTGTATGTGTGTGTGTGTGTATGTGTGTATGTGTATGTGTGTGTGTGTGTATGTGTGTGTTTGTGTGTGTATGTGTGTGTAAGTGTGTGTAAGTGTGCGTGTGAACAGGTACTGCAACTACCCCCAATTGGTTTATACATCAGTCCACAGAACAAACCCACAGAGCACTTCTTGCAAACACGATAAACAGATCCAATAACCTGGATTATACGGACGACCTTCAAGATAAAACTGAACGAACACGACCTTCGCCCTATGGAAATACCACCCCCCCTTCCCAACTAGAACACTTCACCCCCATTCTCCCTCCAACCCTTACCACTAACCCCTCACTCAACACTTCACTCCCCCTCCCTCTCCTCGGACACTTTATCCCCTGCTTTACTCCTCCCGACTCCCCCTCCACCAGATCACTTCACTCCCCTTCCCCACCTACACCACTTCAGTCCCCGAAACCCCCACCTTGAACACTTCACCCACCCTCCCACCTTCCTCCCCTCCCCCAAATTCGGACTCTTCACCACCCCACCCCACCCCACCCACCCCACCACACCCCCACCCTTACCCCTACCCCCCAACCTCCCCCCACACGCGTCCCACAACAGCCACATTTGACGGGATAACAATAACACGACTCCCACGACCGACAACTACTTACGAGGCACTTGGCGAGAGAGGCACTCTTCTTCCCGTTGAGAAACAAACAAAAACGGAGTGACGGCCGCACAAAGGGGGAGGCAGGCAAGAAGATGGAGGGGAGAGAGGAAGTGAGAAAGAAAGAGAAAGAGGGGGGGGAAGAGAGAATGGGGAGGAGGAAGAAAGTTTGAAAGAGAGAGAGGGAGGGAGGGAGGGGGGGAGGGAGGGAAGGAGGGAAGGAGGGGGAGGGGGGGGGCGAGAGAGAGAGAGAGAGAGAGAGAGGAGAGAGAGAAAAGAGGAGGGAGAGAGAGGAGAGGAGAGGGGGGAGGGGAGAGAGGGGGAGGAAGAGAGGAGAGAGGGGGGAGAGGAGAGAGAGAGAGAGAGAGAGAGAGAGAGAGAGAGAGAGAGAGAGAGAGAGAGAGAGAGAGAGAGAGAGACCAAGAAAGTGAGAGAGACCAAGAAAGAGAAAGAGTGAAAAAGAAAGAGGTAAAGGGAGAGAGAAAGGAAAGGAAAGAGAAAGAAAGAGAGAGAGAGAGATTGAAAGGGAAAGAGGTCAAGGGAGAGAGAAAGGAAAGGAAAGAGGGAAGGAGAGCGAGAAGCGGGATAATTGCCCCAAGCCCGTTAGGCGGCGTCCCTAACACACAACGGCAGCAGAGGGGGGCGACAGGTGGAGGGCTTGGGGCAGGAGACAAGAGGAGGGGGAGGGGGGGGGCAGAGGGGGAGGAGGGGATGGGGAGCGGATAGAGGAGGGGATGGGGCAGAAGACATGGAGAGGAGGGGGTGGGGGATACGAAGAGGTGTAACACGTCTCATTTGCATTTCAGAGGAGTTTCTCAGTCCTGTCCCGTACTTCTCTCCCCTCGCCTCGCCTCCCCTCCCCTCTCCTCCCGTCTCCCCACCACCCACCTGCACCGCCCCCGCCCCCGCCCCTAGCACCTCCAGACCGACATGGGCTCAATCAACTATAATTACTAATTACGGAAGGAGGCGAGAGACTGATAGAAGAGAGAGAGAGAGAGAGAGAGAGAGAGAGAGAGAGAGGAGAGAGAGAGAGGAAAGAGAGAGAGACAGAGGATACAGAGAAAGAGAAAGAGA
>NC_051387.1:3256848-3276848 GCF_015228065.2 Penaeus monodon | reverse complement strand
TGTTATAATTCGTGGCTGTCTGTCTGTATGACCGTGGATGTCTGTCTGTCTGTCTGTCTGTCTGTCTGTCTGTCTGTCTGTCTGTCTGTCTGTCTGTCTGTCTGTCTGTCTGTCTGTCTGTCTGTCTGACTGTCTGTCTGTCTGTCTCTCTCTTTCTCTCTCTCTCTCTCTTACACTACCGTATATTCCCATTATCGGTTTACCATGTCTCCAATGCACTCTTCGTCCAGACCCAATTCTTACTTTCATTCAGCATATACATAAAAAGACGCATTTAGCTCTTTAACTTCCTCCTTCCTTCTCCCTTCGTCACAGGCTTTCCACATGTCCGGATTGTGATGAAACCTGTTCAGCATGCCCCTCCCCCCTTACACCGCCCCCTCCCTTCCCCCTCTAAAGCTCCCTCCCTCCCCCCTCTACCGCCCCCTCCCTTCCCCCTCTAAAGCTCCCTCCCTCCCCCCTACACCGCCCCCTCCCTCCACCTAATCATGATTTTTTTCCCATCATGCACGAAGCCCCATCATGCACCAAATAAACAAGAGCATTTTCATAAAAAAGAGCCAATCTTCCCGAGTTTTATTCCTCCGTCACTCCCGCCCAATAGTCATACCTGTCACCGTCGCTGACACTGTCTCCTTCACTCCTTCACAATCCATCAGTCCCTTCACTCTTGCGATAATCTCAATCATAAAAAAACAACAAATAATCACGAAAATGAAAACAATAATGAAACAAAATTGTGTGGCGCCGCCACGGACGCACAACTTTCCTTTTCGAAAACAACCATCGCGAAATAACCATTACCATGACGACTGCAACCACACACAATCACCATAATTCACCAAACCGCAGAGAACCGTGTGTGTGTTCCCTCCCCCTCCCCCCTCCCCCCCCGATTCTCTCTTTTATCCGTAACGTGACTTGGTGAGAAGCGATTCGTCACCCCCCACCCCCACCCCCCGCCCCGCCGTCTTCCAGCTCTCCCACCCTCGTTCAGATAAAACTTTCCTCTCGCCTCCACTCAAGACGTGACTTCGCTAACTTCTCTCGTCTCTCTCCCTCGCCCTCGCCCTCGCTCTCGCTCTCGCTCTCGCTCTCACTCACTCTGTATCCCTCTCTAACGCATACACATACACACACACACACACACACACACAACCTTTTATCCTCGCACCACAAATCACAAACCTCCATAAACGCAAAATTCGCCTCTCTCATTATAATAATTATAATAATAATAATAATAATAATAATAATAATAATAATAATAATAATAATAAGAAGAAGAAGAAGAAGAAGAAGAAGAAAAAAAAAGAGGAAAGAAGAAGAAAATACACAACTCTACGGTCCAAAAACGACACTTTCACGGCAGGCTCCAAATTGTGTTACTGATTAACTGTCACACTTATAAAAAAAATAAAGAGAGAAAGAGACCCGAGTTCTCGTTTACAAAAAGTAAATAAAGGTTGAGGAGAGTTAAAAGGGAGAGGAAGTAGAAGAGGGGTAAGGACAGGGAGGATGGGGAAAGAAGAAACAGGGAGGAAAGGAGGAAGAGGAAAGAGAAGAGAGAGAGAGAGAGAGAGAGAGAGGAGAGAGAGAGAGAGAGGAGAGAGAGAGAGGAGAGAGAGAGAGAGGAGAGATGAGGAGAAGAGAGAGAGAGAGAGAGAGAGAGAGAGAGAGAGAGAGAGAGAGAGAGAATCAAAGAGAAAAAGGGAAGAAAAAAAATTAAATTAAAAAGAATGAGAGAAAGAAAAGAAAAAATAAAGTTAGAGAAAAAGAAAACAAAAACAAAACGAAGAGAACTTCAAAAACAACAAAACAAACACTGACAAAACGAACACACGAACTGCTCTCATGAAACGAGGCCATAAAAAATAACAAAAGACACGCGACCAATCAACGTGAATTAATCCGCCTGAACCTAACACAAAGGTTAAAAAAACACACAGTGTGCGTTTAGGGCAAGTGTAGATCATATCTAAAAAAAAAAATAATAATAATAATAATAAAAAAATAAGAAATCAAACAATAAACAAATAAATAAATAAAAACTAATAAAATATAACAAAATAAATACAACTCGAAATTAATGAGCGTCTTTTATTCTTCTCTACTAACTCTTAACCCGAGGCGATCCAGGAAAAAAATCTGATGGACACAGAACCTCATTAAATCGCACAACAATCTGAGCAAAAACAACAACAAAATTCAAAACGACAACAACAAAAACACCATCATCATCATCATCGTCGCGATCTTAATCATAAAGACATAAAACAAAGAGATTAACAACAACAACAACAACAACAACAACAACAACAACAACAATCAAATTCAAAATGGGAATAACACGAATATCAATCATCGTCGCAAAAAAAAGAGAAAAAAAAAATACTTAAATAAATAATAAGAATCCAAGTGACAGCCATAATAATGATAATAAAAATTACAGGAGTACACTGACGCAGTATTAATTAACGAACCTTATGGGGCCGGCGGGAGGGGGTGAGGAGGGTGGGGGTGGGAGTGTGGGGGGGAAGATGGGGAAGGAGGGGATGAGGGTATGGGAGGAGAAGGGGGGTGAAAGGGAGGGGATGGGAGTGTGGGAGTGTGAAGGGGGGGTGGGAGGGGGTAGGGGTGAGGGGAGGGAAGAAGGGGAGGTGGGAGGGGGTTTGGGGTTGTGGGAGTGTGAAGGGGAGGGGAGGGGGAGGGGTAGGGGTAAAAGGGGAGGTAGCGGGGTGAGGGGGGGTGGGAGTAGTAAGAAGGGGAGGGGGTAGGGGTGTGGGAGTGTGAAGGGGAGGTGGGAGGGGGTAGGGGTGAGGGAGTAAGAAGGGGAGGTGGGAGGGGGTAGGGGTGTGGGAGTGTGAAGGGGAGGTGGGAGGGGGTAGGTGTGAGGGAGTTAAGAAGGGGAGGTGGGAGGGGGTAGGGGTAAGTGGGAGATGTAAAGGGGAGGTGGGAAGGGGGTAGGGGTGTGGGAGTGTGAAGGGAGGTGGGAGGGGTAGGGGTGGGAGTAAGAAGGGGAGGTGGGAGGGGGTAGGGGTGTGGGAGTGTGAAGGGGAGGTGGGAGGGGGTAGGGGTGAGGGAGTAAGAAGGGGAGGTGGGAGGGGGTAGGGGTGTGGGAGTGTGAAGGGGAGGAATGTGGGGGTAGGGGTATGGGGAGGGGGAGAAGAGTGGAGTACAAGGGTGTGGGGGGGGGGGGATGAAAGGGAGGCGAGACACGCACACAGCACACACACACCTCAATTGACATAGCAATAGAATTCAAAACTTGTTTTTTTTAATCAGTTCAAAAAACAAAGAGGGGGATGGGGTAAGTGGGGAAAGATGAAATGAGGTGGGGAGGGGGAGAGGGGTACAAGGCAAACCAGATGTTCAGTTGTTCACTTGGGGGAGGGGGAAGGGGGGGAAGGGGGAAGGGGGGAGGGAGGAAGAAGGGAAAGGTGGGGGGAGGGGGTTCCAGATGTTCAGTATTGTTCAGCAGATTGAAAGGCTAGTTGTTCATCAAAGCGAACTGTTCAGGCGGAAAGGCGAGCCCGAGTGTTCATGGGAAAGCGCGTGCTACGTATCTGCCATGAGTTGTGACGGAAAATACCGGGATTAGCGATGGGGAGAAGGAGAGAGAAGGAAAGAGGGAGGGAGGGTGGGAGTGAAGGAAGGCAGGGAGGAGGGAGGGAGGGAGGGAGGAGGAGGGAGGGAGGGAGGGAGGGAGGGAAAGGAAGGGAGGGAGGGTGAAAGGGAGGAGTGAGGAAGGAAAAAGGAGAGTAGAGGAGAGGAGAGAGAAAGAGTGAAGCAAGGGAGAAATAAAGAGGGAGGGAGGGAAAGAGAGAGAGAGAGAGAGAGAGAGAGAGAGAGAGAGAGAGAGAGAGAGAGAGAGAGGAGAGAGAGAGAGAGAGAGAGAGAGAGAGAGAGAGAGAGAGAGAGAGAGAGAGAGAGGAGGGGCATGAGAGCGCAAAAAAGAAGAAACAAACAAACAAATGGCGAGAGAAAACAGAAAAGGGAGAGAAGGAGAGAGCAGACAAACGGAGCGAGAGAGCATGAGAGAGACGGAGAGCAGGTGAGGCCGGAGCGAGGGAAGCGGCGGCCGGGTGCAGACGAGAGAGAGATGAGTCAGAGTCACGACCGCTCCATAATAAACCACTGATGAGTTGGAACATCGCCCGCGGGACGCAGAGCCTGGCAGAGCACTAAACCTGCGGGCGCCCGGAGGAGCTCAACCTCGCGCCCCGCTGTCACCCGACCGGAACGGCATGAGCCATTCACGCCTGCTCCCACTTCCTCCCTGCCTACTCCTTGCTCACCACCGTCTCCTCCGACTTCCTGCCCGTTAATTCCTTCGTCTCGGAGCTCCTCTTCCTCCCCGTCTGTCACTCCTTTCACCCCCGTCTCTCCCATTCCCTTCCTCGTTCTCTTCCCTTCTCCTGCCTTTCCACTCGCTCTCGCCTCTACTCGAACGACGACGCTTTCCAGGCAAGTTTTCGTTTCTCACAAAGCGCGTTCACAGGCAATTTTCGCAAGCAACTCCTCACTTACCTCCCTCCCTCCCCACAACAACAAGAAAAAAGTTATCGCCCCCTTTCTTCATCGTCTTCCACCTCCCTCATTATCCAATTTCCACCCCCTCCCCCTCCCCCCCACCCCGTCTTCCCTCCCACCTCTTCCTCCTCTTCTATGTCCTTCAACGCGACCTCCCCAACCTCTCCCCGCCCCCCTTTCTGCCCTGTTCCAACCCCGGTCCCTTCTCGCGTTCACACACTGCTTACCCTCCGCTTCCAACAACAATAGCCTGTTAATCTAGCAGTCCCTCTCTTGTCCCTCCCCTCCAGACCCCTCCAGATACCCTCCCCTCCAGATACCCTCCCTCCCCACTCCTACTCCCTTCCCCCCTTCCATCTCCCTTCCGAGCCGTTCTAATTCCCTTATACAATCAATTTTCTCTCTCTCTCTCTCTCTCTCTCTCTCTCTCTCTCTCTCTCTCTCTCTCTCTCTCTCTCTCTCTCTCTCTCTCTCTTCTCTCCTTCCGCCTCATACATCCTCAACGCCCATCTCCCCATTCCCTCTCTCTCTCCCACGACCATTCCATTCCTTCCGCTTCCTTACGCTTCTACCACCCCCCCCACATCCCCTCCCCCTCAAAAAAAAAAAAAAATCTTCCCCCCTACCTAAC
This sequence comes from Penaeus monodon, assembly GCF_015228065.2. Lineage (NCBI taxonomy): Eukaryota > Metazoa > Arthropoda > Malacostraca > Decapoda > Penaeidae > Penaeus > Penaeus monodon. Next base: position 3,271,684 of record NC_051387.1, on the reverse strand, counting down.
CCCCCTCCCCCACCTTCGGGATAGACCAGCGACACATGAGTTATTTTTACACCATAAGTTTGATTACATTGCCTCCTCTCTTCCCTCTCCTCTCTCTCTCCTCTCGTTCGCCACCCGCCCCATCGTGCTTGGATTAATACCCATTGCCATGGATAAACCTCTCCTCTCTTGTGTATTTGCACGAATACGCCGTGCAAAACAGCCTCTTTCCGTCGAAGGTCGCGCCTTTTCTTTCTTTCTTTCTTTTTTTTCTTCTCTCGTCTCCTTACTCTGGCTCTCTGTCTCTCTCTCTGTCTCTCTCTCCCCCTCTCCCTCTCTTTCTTTTCTCTCTCTCTTTCTTTCTTTTCTCTCTCTCTCTTTCTTTTTCTCTCTCTCTTTCTCTTTCTCTCTTCTCTCTCTTCTTCTCTCTCTCTCTCTCTCTCTCTCTCTCTCTCTCTATATATATATATATATATATATATATATATATATATATCAACAGACACACACACACACACACACACACACACCGATCTCCATTTCACTCTCCCTCTTCCCTACTCCATCTCTCTTCCCCTCTCTCGCCTTCTCTTTCCCTTTCCCTTTCCCCCTCTCCTCTCTCTCCCACCCCTCCCCCTCTCTCCCTCCCCCTCCCCCTCTCTCCCTCCCTCCCCTCTCTCCCTCTCCCTCTCTCCCATTTATCACAACCACCCGCATAGTCCCCTGAATCACACATGGTACCTGAAGTAAATAAGCCTGACACAGCTGTCATATGCTTGCCTCCCTGTTCCAATAATCGTCCATGGACCCACGTCTATGTGCGCTTGTCCCTCTCACCCTCAATCTCATCCTCACCTTCGCCCTCGCCCTTACTCTGACACTCACCCTCGCCCTTGCCTTCACTCAAACGAACATTTACTCTCACCCCAACTCCTAACTTGCACAGGCATCTTTCTATTAACGCTCATACTTATTCCCATTCTTATTTCTGTCTTCACTCTCAACCCTCCCTCACTCTCAGGTTCACCCTCACCCTCTCACTCGCTTTCATGCTCACACGTTCACCTTTACCCTCACCCTCTCCCTCACTCTCATACTCTCCCATACTCACCCTTACCCTCACTCTCTCCCACATCCTCATCCTCTCCCTCCCTCACCCTCACCCTCTCCCTCACTCCCACTTCACAGCATCCCCTCCAGCGCCCCCATTCAACTCCTCTACCTCGAGAGTCTCCATCTTCCACCCCTCATTAATGCGTTCCTTCATCTCTTTCATTCTCTCATTATCCTTCCAATCTCTCTTTATATTGTGCGTCTCTCTCTCTCTCTCTCTCTCTCTCTCTCTCTCTCTCTCTCTCTCTCTCTCTCTCTCTCTCTCTCTCTCTCTCTCTCTCTCTCTCTCTCTCAGTGAGTCTGCCTGCCTGCCTGCCTGCCTGCCTGCCTGCCTGCCTGCCTGCCTGCCTGCCTGCCTGCCTGCCTGCCTGCTTGCTTGCTTGCCTGTCTGTCTGCCTGCCTGCCTGCCTGCCTGCCTGCCCGGCTGACTCAGTCTATTTACCTTTCGCTCCCTACCTCTCCTACCCCTCTCTCTTTCTCGTCCATCTTTCCTCCAGGTCTTTCTCGTGTTTCTTCCCCCTCTTATCTCATTCAATAAGTACCCTCTGTGTTTCACTTTTTCCCTCTCTCTCTCCCTTACTACATTCCTTTTATCCTTCTATCCTCCCTCCCATTCCATTCTCTCTACCTTTCAACCCTCTCTTTTCATTCTATCCCTCCCTCTCTACCCTTTCTTCCATTCTATCTCTCCCTTTCTTTATTCCCTCTATCCTCCCTCCCCTTCTTTATTCCTTCAATCTTTCCTTCACAACCTGTCAACCCTCTCTCTATCCTTCCCTTTCTACCCTCTCTATCCCTTCCAATCCCCCCTTTTCTTCATCCCTTCCATCCTCCCTCCCTCTCTACTCTTTCTCCCCTTTCCTCGCCCGATGCTCACCTGTTTTCGACTGCAGCGACATCTCGGCGTCCGGTCGTGGCGTCCCCCTCTCCTCTTCGCCTTCCTGGTGGTCTCAGTTGCAAGTCGCGCCACTGCAATCGGGATGCAACACCCAAGGGCACCGGTCAGGTCAAGTCACAGAGCCGCCTTGGCTTTGCCGGGCCGACCTGCTCATAGTCCGGGGTCATCACCAAAGGCACCGAGTGGAAATTTCCAACATCAAATTCTGCCTTTTTTTCCGACTGAATATTTTCTTTCGTATTCACCCGACTTGGAGAAAGCAGGCGACTCACAAACGACTCAATGACGACTAACTACACACCGCCACACCAACTCCAGCCTTAGCCACGTGATCCATGTAGACCCTCTCTCTCTCTCTCTCTTTTTTTTTACTTTTCAATAAGGCTTACCTACATCCCACAGAGAGGCTAATACGTGTATACACATAGGCCTATACCTCGCAACAGGTACGTTATATATATTTTTTTTTCTATATATATAAACAGATCTACACTACACAAAAAAATGCGAACGAAGGCAGGCACTCAAGCAATGGATCTTTGGCACCAAGCACGAGACAGTGCCCCTTCATAGGCCTACTTCGGTGCGGGAACAATCAACCGGAATGATTTCTTTCCAAAGACACTTTGTCGCTGATTTTTAAAAGCTTTCTTATCATCATTATCACATTTTCTACACCCCGTCTTCATCACAGTTCTTCATCCCTCTCTTTCTTTCCTGTCTTTTTTCTTCTTTCACAATATCTTCACTACAAACGTGCCCGCGATACCTCTAATAGACACTTTCTTCTCTACACTCTAAAAGGGTATATATTTCGTATAAAAAATCTTTGCAAACAAAAACAAAATTATTGGAAGTTCGACTCAAGAGCACCCAAGGTTCTTATAAAGTTATCACATTTGGTCAACGCTACATCACAGGGTCACCGCTGGAACACAAAATAAAGCATATAATGAACATAGAAGAACTAAGTGAACTATTAATAAAACGCCTTCAGCATATGACGCATACACACACAAAAAAAAGTGCGTGTACGTGGGCGGGTTTATATACATCTGTATGTACACGAGTGTATGTGTGCGTACACATGCACACGCACACAGAGAAGTCACAAAGTCGGGAATGTGTGTGTGTGTGTGTGTGGGTGGGGGGGGGGGGTTATGGCGACGCGGCGTGGCCGGGGCACAGGTCACCTTACAGCACAAACAACGTGTCTTGAAGAAGCCACCGTCACCAACACGAGTTCTACTTATGCCTACATGTGCCGGTACAGGAGAATATATGTATATTTTTTCTTCCCTTCCATCACCTCAGTTTTTATTGTTCTCTTTTTTCCATGCTTTCTTCCCTTCCATCATCTCAGTTTCTTTTCTCTTTTTTCCATGCTTTCTTCCCTTCCATCACCTCAGTTTCTTTTCTCTTTTTTCCATGCTTCCATCCCCTTCCTTCCATCTTTATTTCCTTCATCTATTCACTGATTTCTCACTATCTCCCTTTATCCTCCGCTCTCTATCCATCTTCTTCCTTTTGACACACGATGATATCCAAGACTTTCCTCCACGACCAAGAAAAGGGAGACAGAAACAGCCCCGGATAAAAGACACAGACAGGAAGGTCCCGGGTAAACAGGAGCAAAACAAAGGAAGAGTAAACAGAGTAGATAGGATGAGCGGGAACGGGGAAAGAGGACAGGATGGACGGAGAGAAATATGAAGGGGAAAGGTGAGATGGGGGAAGGGATAAAGGGGAAGAGAAAAGAAAAGAATGCGAGAGAAAGAGAGATGGGGATAGGCAGACAGACAGATAGATAGACAGATATATATATGATATATATATTAATAATATATATATATATTATATATATATATATATATATATATATATATATATATAGAGAGAGAGAGAGAGAGAGAGAGAGAGAGAGAAAGAGAGATAGGGATAGACAGATAGACAGAGAGAGAGTAGAAGAGGAGAGAACTGAAATAAGAGAAAAGGAGAGAGGAGAGAGGAAAAACACGAAAGAAAAACAGGGGAGAGCTGGGATAGGCTGTAAAAGTTCCATGGACTGTCGTAATAGCCGTAATAGTCGTAGCAGTCGTAGCAGCAGTCGTAGCAGTAGTCGTAGTAGTAGTCATAGTAGTCCGAGACGGGTATGGCGGGTAGCGGTAATCTCGGGATCATCTTACACATGTTTCCCGCCAGACAAGGGCAGCGTGGGTATGTGGGTCGGTGAGAAGGTGGGCAGAGGAGGGGAAGAGGGTGGGCAGAGGGAGGGGGGGCAGAGGGTGGGCAGAGGGAGGGGGGGCAGAGGGAGGGGGGGCAGAGGGGGGCAGAGAGGGGATCAGAGAGGGGGGCAGAGGAGGGGAAGAGGGTGAGCAGAGAGGGTGGCAGAGGGTGGGCAGAGTGGAGGGCAGAGAGGGAGGCAGGGGTGGGCAGAGAGGAAGGGGCAGAGGGGGGGCAGGGCAGAATGGGGGATTCTGGGCGAGGGTTAAAACAAGAGGACAGGGGGGGGGGGCGGGCATGTGGGCGAGGGTATATGAGAAGGGCAGTTTGGGAGGGGAGGGGGAGGGGAGGGGAAGGACACCGTGAAGGGGGAAAGAAGAGGCGAGAGAGGAATGGAGCGAAAAGGAGAAAGGGGAGAGGGACGAGGAGAAAGCGCAGATGGGGAAGGAGATGGCGGAGATGAGAAAGGGGAAAACGCAGATGCAGAAAGGAGAGGAAAGGGGTGAGGGGAGAGATGAGGGGAAATGGGATAGAGAGGAGAGAGGAGAGGAGAGAACGTACCGAAGAGGAAACGGGAGAAAATGAGACAAGAATGTGCCTGACGTGGGCGAAAGAATTGTCAAAGGACTTTTGTTGCCCAAACTCTCCCCTCTCCGTCTTGCTGAATCGCTCGACAAACACAGTAATAGCAGCGCCGTTCACTTTTCACGTCACCTGAGCGGAGCATATCTGAGTAAAGTTGTACACGCGTTGAGAGGTCAAAACATGTGCATGGTCATTCTGTTTGCATGTGTGACTGCGTTGATAAAGTTGAATTTCGTGAGTATTCTTCTGTTCGTGTGTGTGTGTGTGTGTGTGTGTGTGTGTGTGTGTGTGTGTGTGTGTGTGTGTGTGTATGTGTGTATGTGTGTATGTGTGTATGTGTGTGTGTGTGTGTGTGTGTGTGTGTGTGTGTGTGTGTGTGTGTGTGTGTGTGTGTGTGTGTGTGTGTGTGTGTGTGTGTGTGTGTGTGTGTGTGCGCGTGCGTACCCGCTTGAGCGTTCCCCTCCGTGGCAAGGCTCGTACATGCACCCGAGCCACCAACACAGGAGCCACGGCAACATGGCAACAGCAACCGCGCCATCCCAGGTCAGTGGCATTCAACAGAGTGAAAACCCTGTCCGGCCATTAGCGTCTGATGGGGTGGCGGAGGCGACGAGGACTGACGCGAGAGGAAGCGCAGATCGGATGCTGCTGCTGCTCTGCTCGACTCCCTCTCGCTCTCGCTTGCTCTGTCTGTTTCTCACTTTATCACTCCCTCTCCCCTTTCTCCTCTCTCTCCTCCCTCTCCCTCTCCTCAACGTCTCCATTTCCCTCTCCCTTTTCCCTCCCTCTCCTTCTCACCTCCCCCTCTCTCTCCACCTCTCCCACTCACCGCCTGTTGTCACTTGCCCGAATGACCACTCGACCCACCCACCCCGCCCACCCCGTCCTGGCACCCTCATGGGACGGCGACAGCGTGGGTTGACGGGGCGCGAAGGAACAGGACAGGATGATGATAGATTAAAAGGGGAAAAAAGAGTGAAGAAGAAAGAGGAAGAGAGGAAACTTTGAAAGGGAAACGTTAACAGAGAAAGAGGAAGGGGAAAGGGGAGAGAAAGAGGGCGAGGAATAAGTAGAGAACACGAGTGCCTGTTATCACGAACGATCAAGATCTCTCGCTGAAGTGAAACCCCGAGAGTTTAAGCGTGAGAGCAGTAACCGTCGCGTGTTTGTTTTCTTAGTTCTGGATTATTTAAATCATCATAATTCATTCTCTCTCTCTCTCTCTCTCTCTCTCTCTCTCTCTCTCTCTCTCTCTCTCTCTCTCTCTCTCTCTCTCTCTCTCTCTCTCTCTCTCTTTCTTCCCCAACCAAGGATCAATCCCCAGCATGCGCGCCTTAATCCCCGGCACTGACTGGCACTGTCCACAAATCGCCGAGCCGAAAGTCGTAAGCCCAGAAGCACGTGGAGAGAGAGAGAGTGCCATCGCCCGGCAACCCCGCAATCCCTGGCACTTGTCACGAGTACCATGGGCGTCAACAGGTCGAACGGAGAAACACGGCCAACGAAGAGGCAGCGACGCAGACGATGCCACATGATACGAGTGCCACTCAGGAGGCAGAGACATCAGCCCGGCACTACCTTAGTAACAACGAGCTTCTAGTGTGTTGGGTTGGCTGAGCCGCCAATCTGACTGGGGAGGGAGGGAGGGAGGGAGGGAGGGAGGGAGGGAGGGGGAGGGAGAGAAAGAGAGAGAGAGAGAGAGAGAGAGAGAGAGAGAAAGAGAGAGAGAAAGAGAAAGAGAAAGAGAAAGAGAAAGAGAGAGAGAAAGAAAGAATGAAAGTGAGCGAAAGAGAAAGAGTGCGAATGAGAGCGAGTGAGCCAGCTGAAAGAGCGAGCGAGCAAGTGAGCGAAAGAGCGGAGCGCGAGCGTGCGCGCAGAGCGAGCGACCGCGCTGGGCCGCCGCCAGGCTCAGAGCGCCGCGGCCATGTCGGGATAGATAGGATGGAGATGGACAAGGCATACACCGGACCCGCCTGATCCTCGCTGATACCCGGGGATGTCCAAGGAGCCTCGGCCGTCGCCTCGCAGGCCCGTCGCCCTCTCCTGTTTCCCCTTTCCTATCACTCCCCATATTCCTCCTTCCTCTTTCTCTTTCCTTTTTCCTATTCATCTTTCCTTCTTCCCCTTTCTCTTTCCTTTTCCCTCTTCCTATTTCTCTTTCCTTCCCCCTCTTCCTTTTCCTCTTCCTATTTCTCTTTCCTTCCCCCTCTTCCTTTTTCTCTTTCCTCTTCCCTCTTCCTCTTTCCTTTTCGCTCTTCCTATATCTCTTTCCTTTTCCCCTCTTCCTCTTTCTCTTTCCTTTCTCCTTTTCCCACCATTCCTCTCCCCACTTGCCAATCCCTCCTGTTCGTCTTCCTAACTCACGGGCTCCGTATTCGACGCTTCTGTTTGTGTCTCCTTTTGAGACCAAGAGACTGAAAAGGAGGAGAGAGAGAGAGAGAGAGAGAGAGAGAGAGAGAGAGAGAGAGAGAGAGAGAGAGAGAGAGAGAGAGAGAGAGAGAGAGAGAGAGAGAGAGAGAGAGAGAGAGACAAACAGAAAGAGAGAAAGAGAGAGTGCCATAAGATCAGAAGCGAAGAATAAACATGCAGTGGCCCAGCTCCCTCTCTCCCTCCTTCCCTCCCTCCCCCCCTCTCTTCTGGCACCTCTCTCCGTCAGCTTTAACAGCGTGGAGCATGACAGCGCAGCACATGGCCACACCAAAATAACATAAACAAAACAAAACCGATAACAAACACACATGATTCCACCCCCCCCCCCACAAAAAAAAAAAAAAAAAAAACGAAAACGGAAATAGGATAAAAACCAAAGACTGTTGCGTCAACTAAAAAAAAGGACAAGTCATAACAATCAGTCAGTTAGGAAAAAAACAATATAAACAAACATACACATAACACACAAAATAACATTATAAACAACACTCACAGTAAAAAAAATAAATAATAATAATAATAAATAAATAAATAAAATAAAAACAAATATATAAAGTAAACATCCAGAATTATATACAAAAACAACAAACAGCAGGAATAACACGTGTCACAGTAGCGCCCAAATGAACGTAACGACGTTGCAAACTTTATGGGGGGGGGGGGGGAAGAGCAACAAGCAACAGCCTGTTCCCCATGACAACTCCCGGCTGTCGCGAGGTGATGATCCCGCTCCGACGGCGCTCGGGGGCCTCCCTCCGCTAGGCCTTGGGCGGGGAGGGGGGGAGGGGGGAAGGGAGAGGGAGAGGGGGAAGGGAGAGGGAGAGGGGGAAGGGGAAGGGGAAGGAAGGGAGAGGGAGGAGGAGGGAGGGGGAAAGGGAGAGGGGGGAGGGGGGAGGGGGAAAGAGAGAGGGAGGAGAGAGGGGGAAGGGAGAGGGAGGAGGAGGGAGGGGGAAAGAGAGAGGGAGGAGGAGAGAGGGAGGTGGGAGGAGGGAGGGGGAGTGAGGAGGAGAGAGGGTGAAGGGGGAGGAGGCTGAGGGGGTGTGAGGTTGGGGGTGTGAGGTTGGGGGCAGAGGCAGGGGGTGGATGGGGTGAGGGGGCGGGGCAGAGGCAAGGGAGAGGGGCGAGGGCAGAGGCACAGTCGGGGACGAGAGGGCGCAGGGGGCAAGGGGCAGGATCACCGGGCATTGGCTCGAGTGAGTCAGAGTCGGCGGCTGACACAGTGCCACACAGCGCGATGCACACGGCCGGTGCCTCAGGACCCCGGCATGATGAGCTCCGCAGAGCATCCCCGGGCGCTGCACCTTTCCGAGTGTCACTCTGCCCACCCTCTCCCTCTCCCTCTCCTCCCTCTGGACCTTCCTCCCTATTCACTCTCCAACCTTCCAGCTTGCCCTCCCCTGCGTAGTGACACGCCCACCTCCCCTCCCCTCCCCTCCCCTCCCCTCTCCCCCGCCACAACGGCTCCCGAGCGAACAAGGCTGACCTTTCGCGGCCGAGATTCGCGCGCGCGCGCTCGTAACTCACGAGGGGATCAAGATGCTATGTCATACCCGCGCCCCCCCCGCCCTCCCGTCCCCCCTCTCTTCTTCTCGACGACGACCACCGCAACGACCGCCTCCGCCGCACGACCCGCTCTGCACGACCTCCTACTCTGCCAGCACATGATGAGAACGCGCAGTGTGTGTGTGTGTGTGTGTGTGTGTGTGTGTGTGTGTGTGTGTGTGTGTGTGTGTGTGTGTGTGTGTGTGTGGTGTGTGTGTGTGTGTGTGTGTGTGTGTGTCGGAAAGACATAATGACAGAAAGACAGACAGAATGACAGAAAGACAGACAGACAGAATGACAGAAAGAGGAGGAAAAAGAGAAAGAAATAGAAAGAGGAAGAAAAAGAGAAAGAAAAAGAAAGAGAGAAAAAGAGGAAGAAAGAAAGAAAGAGAGAGAGATCGCAGAACGAAGAATCCCGGCTCTCTTGCACGATGGAAATTTGGCCGCGGTCTTCCGAAGGTGCCATCACCGCGCGCTCCCCCACTCGTTCGCAATAAAAAAAAATAAGAAAAAAAGAAACACACACACACATATAAACCAAACATATAAACAAACAAATCATTCAATAAAAAAAAGAGAGAGAGGCAATTTTCCGCGTTGTCAACCCCCACCCATGGAAACTTTCCCTCCCTATCTCTATCTTTCGCCGCTAGAGGTCTCGCCATGCCCTTTCCCTTTAGAAATTCGAATCTGCAATGCAAACACGCGTTATTCACCGCCTCCCTGTCTGATCACCCCCACCCCCCACCCACGCCTCTCCCACGTCGCTCTCTTGCCCACTGAAACCCCCCCAAGATTCTTCGAGAACTCCCCCCCCCCCACCCACGCAAGAACCTTCGAGAACCCCCCAAAGCCTTCGAGAACCCCCTAAGAACCTGCAAGAACCACCTCCAATAAATTCAGCCAGGACCCCAGACCGACCGCGCCAGCTGCCCACGCCCAAGTCCCTGGATACCCACCTATCAATCTGCCTCCAAGAACTCCTTCATAAGCTCTACCTCCCAGGGCGCCCCATCACTCACGCTCGCTCGCTCGCTCGCTCTCGCTCTCGCTCTCGCTCTCGCTCTCGCTCTCACTCTCTCTCTCTCGCTCTCTCTTTTTCTCTCTCTCCCCCTCCATCCCCTTCCCTTTCCCTCCCTCCCTTTCTCCCTCTCCTTCCTTCCCTCCCTCTCTCTCTCTCTCTCACTCACCCTTTCCCCTTCCTTCTCTGCCTAAAGACCGTAAAACCTCATATAAGCACACACACAACAATGGTGGTTCCCTCCCTCCCTCCTTCCCTCCTCCCCCCACCCTGGTCTCCTGCATGTTTTAAGGCCCCTCATAACAAGGAAATTTCTTCCCCGTCCAGCCTACCCATCTCATCCCGGTGCGGTCTCATAAAAAAGAGAAAAAAGAGGAAACAAAAATGGTAAAAAAAAAAAATAGTGTTCTGCCTTAACCCTATCTCATCACACAACTCATCACACTCTCCTCCCCAACCAGGCACCATAGGGACCCTAGACAGCACACAAGGCCTTGTCCTAAAATGGGGGAGGGAGGCGGAGGGAGGGGAGGGCAAGGGGGTGTCCTTCGGGAGGGAGAGGGCGAAGGGGATGTCCTTAGCGGAGGGGAGGAAGGGGTGTCCTTAGGGGAGGGTGGGGAGGGGTGCCCTTCTCGAGGGGTGAGGGGAACCAACCCGAGGGACTTGGGGAATGGAGGGAGAGGAGAGAGGGAGGGAGGGATAGAAGTAGAAAAGAACAATGGTTAACTATGCCACAAGTGGTTATGCCGCCGCACAAGTGGTTTACCTACGCGCAACGCACACACGCACGCACACGCAGACACGCACACATACAAACACACGCACGCACACAAACCCACCACACATACACACCCCTAGCCAGGCCAAGGGAAAACTTTCGTTGGGGAAGACAAACAATCAAAAAATACAATGGCTATCTTATCTACTGCCAGGGGATGCTATGAGGGAGAAGAAAAGGGGAGGGGGAGGGGGAGGGGGAGGGGGAGGGGAAAGAGAGAGAGGAGGAGGAGGAGAAACAGAAGGAGAAACAGAAGAAGGAGAAGGAGAAGGAGGAGAATCAGAAGGAGAAGAGGGGGGGAGGAGAAAGAGAAGTAGAAGAAAGAGAAGGAGGAGGAGAAGAGGGGAGGAGAAAAAGAAGAAGAGGGGGGGAGGGAGGAGTAGGGGGCGGGAAGAGCGAGGGAGAAGAAAGAGAAATAGAAAGAGAAAGAGAAAGAGAAGAAGGAGGATGAAAAGAGGGAAGGCAGTTAGAGGATGACGAAGAGGAATACAAAGAGTATGAAGAGAAAGGAAGTAGGAGGGTTGGGACGTGGACAAGGTAAAGAACGAAGAAGAACAGGAGAAGGAAGAGAATGAAAGGGAGAGGAAAATGAAGATGGAGACACGACACACACACACACACACTAAAAAAAATCAACATAGACAAAAGTACAAAATGAAAAAGAGAACACACAAATACACAGTCATCGGTACCCAAGAAAAGCACTGCCGCTGCCTTTGTGCCAGTGCCAGTCAATTGTGGCACTTGCACACAGGATCCGCAATGGTACTGACAAGAGGATACACATAAAAAAAAACAAAGACCCACAGCTAACGGATCCCATCCCGCTATCTCAAACAATAACGAAAAATATTGAATGAATTAAACATAATTATATGCAAATGCCGCCACACCCTTCCCCATCGTCGACCATGGTAGAAGCACACACAACACACACACACACACCACACACACACACACACACACACACACACACACACACACACACACACACACACACACACACACACACACACACACACACACTGTACAATTTGCAACTACAATTTGAAAGAAACAAACCGACAAATCATCGATTAGGAACAGCAGCGAAGCAGAAACAACAAAAACAATCCCCAACTGTAAAGGTAACGAAAGCAAAAAAAAAAAAAAAATAATAATGATAATAATAATAATAATAATAATAATAATAATAATAATAATAATAACAATAATAATAATAATAATAATAATAATAATAATAATAACGATGAAGACCACAAAAACATGTATAAAAAAAAAACTACAAGAAAAAACAAAAACAAAAAAGAACTATGACTAAATAAACAAACAAACAAACAAACAAAAAAAAAAACACCTGCACCAACACACCACCACCAAAAGCAACAACAACAACAACAGCAACAAAAGTACATTTGGGGAGGGAGAGGGCGAAAGGGGATATTGTAATATATTGTAACATGTAATACTGTAACAACAAAAACAACAACAACAACAACAAACGCCACCCCGGGAACCTTTTACCAACGGAGTGCATCATGAGGGCAGCTCACGTTATGCAAGTCACGCGCAGAAACGTGCAATTTTGCGCAAGCTCGACGCAGCCAAATAGCAACCTGCGCAATGTCGTTCAACATGGTGGGCGTGCGCGGGCGGAGGCGACCGTGCAGTAGATGGGGTAATAAAAAGGATATTAATGGAGATGATTAAAACAATTATGTGTGATGAGAAAAATGATATAAAAAAATAAAAAATAATAAAATATAATAATAATAATAATAATAATAATATTGATAATGATAATGATGATGATGATGAACATCAACATCCCAAAAATAACGACAACAATGACGATGAGGAAGACAATGACGGCAACAACGACAATATGATAATGATTTCTTATTATTAAATGTCAATTCAAAAAATAATAATATCGTAGTCTCCCAACACGGTCTTGTTAGTTTTATATATCGAATTTTGGGGGGGAACAAACCTTTTTAATCATATATTTTCTTCTCATCATTTTAATTAAGTCCACAACAAAATATGTTTATCGATCATTTGACAAGTAAATACACGTACACAGACACATACATGCATACGCATACGTACACAAACACACAACCACAAACAAACAAACACACACTCTCTCTTTCTCTCTCTCTCTCTCTCTCTCTCTCCTTTTCTCTCTCCTCTTCTCTCTCTCTCTCTTCCCCCTTCCCCTCTCTCTCTCACTCTGACTCTCACTCTCCCCTTTTCCTTTTCCACTCTCACTCTCACCCCTTTCACTCTCACTCTCACTCTCACTCTCACTCTCACTCTCACTCTCACTCTCACGCCAAAAAATGAAAACGTGCAATTCCTCCTTTTCAATAACAAAAAAGTCGAGTGGGAAGAGGCGCACCGAGAGAAGAGGGGAAATGGGGGAGAAGATAACAATAATGGGAATGAGATAAGAGGAGAGAGGGGAGACCCTAAATAAAGGGGAGGGGAAGCGCAAGGGAGGAAATAGCAAGAGAGGGAAGGCCGGGTGCAGCGAGAGGGGAAGCCATGAGTGCTGGGAGAGACGAAAAAGATGGAGGGAGAGGGGGAGAGGGGGTGAGAGGGAGAGGGAGACAGGGAGAGAGGGAGGAGTGGAAGAGGAAGGGGGGGATTTGGGGGTGAGTATGAGTGGTGAAGGAGGGAGGAGGGGAGTGGAGGAGAAGGGGGAAAAAAAGAGAGAGAGAGAAAAGAGAGAGAGAGGAGAGAGAGAGGAGAGAGAGGAGGAGAGAAAGAGAGAAAAGGGGAAAGGAGAGAGAGAGAGAGAGAGAGAGAGAGAGAGAACGAGAAAGAGAAAGAGAAAAAGAGAAAGAGATCTGGAGCAGGTAATGAACGAGCGTTAGACTAAAAATGAGAAGATCTATACAAAGCAAGGGAAACAGATGCTCGCAAGCTTAATAAAACAATCAGAAACACAGAGACAGAACGAAGGAGGAAACAAAACAGAATAAAACAGACATATAAATGCAAGAACAGCAGATGAAACCCGTCAAGACGACCGAAGAGAAAATAAAGATAAAGCAAGCAAAAAATAAATAAAAGAAAATAAAGCGAAAATACAAGGGAAGGAGGGTGAGGAAGCCCCATGAAGTCACGGGGAAAATTGCGGAAGCACATCACCTGCCTTAGCTAATGATGAAGTAATTGCCACATGAAGTCCCACCCCCATCCCACCCCCCCCTTCTCCCTATCCCTTTACGCCCTCGCTAACCCTACCCCCTTGCTCTTATCCCCCTCCCTCCCCTCAGTATCCATGCTGCCCCAATCCCATCGCCCCCCACCTCTCTCTCTCTCTTTCTTTCTCTTTCTCTCTTTTCTCTTTTTCTCTCTTTTTTTTTTTTTTTCTTTTTTTTTCTTTCTCTCTCTCTCTCTCCTGTCCCTGTCCCTGTCCCTCTCTCGCTCCCTCCATCTCTCTCCCTCTGCCTCTTCCTCTGCCTCCCCCTCCCCCCTCCCCTTTTCCCCCCTTCCTCCTTCCCTCCCCTTCCCCAACCCTTTTTCCCCTCTCCCCTCTCCCCCCTTCCCCCTTCTTCCTCACCCATTCCTAGATCTTAAAAGAACGAAAGAGAGATGATGTCACCGACCGTCGGCTACACTTCAGGGAAATACGAATCGGGATGAAATGGGATGATGAACGAGGAGATACCCAGAGAAATGAGGTAAAGGGACAGAGAAAGAGCGAGAAGAAAAAAGAAGAGGAGGAAGACAGTGAGAGAGAGAGAGAGGAAAGGGGGGGAGAGGAAGGGGAGAGAGGGGAGAAAGAAGAGAGAGAGAGAGAGAAGGGAGGGAGAAAGGGGGGGAAAAGGGGAGGGAAAAGGGGGAGAGAGGAAAGAGAGAGAGGAGGAGAGAGGGAAAAAGAGAGGAGGGGAGAGGGGAGAGAGGAGGGAGGGAAAGAGGGGAAAGGGGAGGGGAAAGGGGGGAGAGGGAGGAGAGGAAGGAGAGAGAAGGGGGAGGGAAGGGGAGAGGGGGGGGGAGAGGAGGGGGGGGAAGAGAAAAAAAGGGGGAGAGAAGGGGAGGAAAAGGGGGGGGGAAAGGGGGAGGGGAAAAGAAAGGGGGAAAAGGGGGGGAGAGAAAGGGGGGGAAAAAAAGGGAAAAACAAAAAGAGGGGGGAGAGGGGGGGAAGAGGGGGGGGAGAGAAGGGGGGGGGGGGGGGGGGGGAGGGAAAGGGGAGGAAAAAGGAAAAGGGGGGGAAAAGGGGAGAGGAAAAGGGAGAGAGGGAAAAGGGAAAAAA
>NC_051387.1:3249348-3251848 GCF_015228065.2 Penaeus monodon | reverse complement strand
TTGTCCTCTCGCACCCCATAATTAACTGCGTTTTAATTAATCTCCGAAGCAGAAAGATTTTCAAAAAGTTGGACGGTGTAAAATTCATTATAAAGGAAGAAGATAGAGGACGAGGAAGAAAAAGAAGAGGAGGAGAAGGAGGAGGAGGAGGAGGAGGAGGAGGAAGAGGAGGAGGAGGAGGAGAGGAGGAGGAAGAGGAAGAAAGAGGAGGAGCAAGTGGAAGAGGAAGAGGAAGAGGAAGAGGAAAGAGAAAGAGGAAGAGGAAGAGGAGGAGGTAGAAGAAGAAGAAGAAGAAGGAAAACAACAACAAATCAAACAAGAATAAAAACAAAAACAAAACAAAAAAACGAACCAAGAAACAAAAACAAAAACAAACAAAACAAGACAACAAAACCAAGAAAGGAAAAGAAAAACAAAAGGAAACGATCGTGAAGCAATCCAAAGGCCGGCCAGGTAGCAGCGACACCCTCGGGGCCAACAGAAAACCCGCGTGTTTGTTTTTCCGCGCGCTAAATATACCGCTCGGGCGACGGAAGGAAGGCAGCGCGAAAAAAGAAGTCGAGTGCGTTGTCTGTCCCACTCGGGGGTTCAGTTTCAGAGGGGTTCGGGTTTAAGGGTTCAGTTTCAGAGCGGTTCGGGGTTTAAGGGTTCAGTTTCAGAGCGGTTTGGGTTTAAGGGTTCAGTTTCAGAGGGGTTCGGGGTTTAAGGGTTCAGTTTCTGGGGTTCGGATATAAGGGTTCAGTTTCAGGGGATTTGGTTCACGGCTTCAAATTCAAAGGTTCAGTTTCAGGAGTTCGGATTCTAGGGCTCAGTTTCAGGGGTTCAATTACAAGGTTCAGTTTTAAGGGTTCAGATTCAAAGGTTCAAGTTTCAGGGGTTCACATCGCGCTCCAGGAAACGCGGCTCGAAACACCACACGCCCCGGCCCTCTCGCTCCGCTCCTTTGCAACACTGCCACCCTAAATTCTACAGATCATTGCAGCAATCCAATTTTGCAATTGCACATTCAACACTCCTTATCCAATCTTACAAATGGATTCCCAAAACTTTTTTTTTTCTTTTTTGTCTAATCTTTCATCTTGCTTTCTAATGCATTCTTTATCCAATCCTGCAACTGGATATCCAACGCATTTTTATCCAATCTAGCGTCTAGACATTCTCAAAGCGTTCATTATCTAATCAAGCAATTGGATTTTTAGCACATTTTTAAATCCAAATTCTATAGATTTTTTCTTTCACAAATTCCACCCATTTCACCCGATCCCCATGCAATCAAGCAAACACTTACCTGACGCACTCTTTTGCAACCTTTATTTACTGTTCATTACCGTACATATCCAACGCGCTCGTCACCAACGTTACAATATCCCAAACCGACTCCATTATCCTTTGGAAAGAAAAGAAAAGAAAAAGAAAAAGAAAGAGAGAGTGAGAGTGAGAGAGAAAAAGAGGTGACCTCCCCCCCCCCCATCATCAAGGAACCTCGCCACGACATTCGCACCGCCATTTCCGATACGCAATCACCCCTTCCGATCGCCGCTACTGTCATTGGCAGCTCGTAAAAATGTCAATATAACCCGTAATGAGGGGGGTGTCTGCCGTACCCCTTTCCCCCCCTTCCCCTCCCTTACCCCCTCTCGTCTCCTCTTTTTTTCGCCATCCTCTCTCCCCGCTCTCACTTTCATGTCCTCTTCACCATCTTCTTCACCCTCTCCCTCTCATTGTTCCCTCTTTTTCACTCATCTCCTCCCTCTCCCTCTCATGTTCCTTCTTTTTCACCATCTCCTCGCTCTCCCTCTCATGTTCCCTCTTTTTCATCATCCTCTCCTCTCACCTACATGTACCCTCTTTTTCCCCACCCACCCCCACTCTCTCCCAAGTGTACCCTCTTTTCTACCATCTTCCCCCTCCCGCCCTTCCCCATGTCCCGTTTCTCCCTTTCCCCTCTCCCCGCCCTCCCTTTCTCCACAACTTCCGGCACGTGGTGGCCAGGTGTGGCTCATCCTCTATTAATTACGCCCGTAGACGCCGCCCACGCACGAATAAACATGCACCCTTCCTCTCTCCTCTCGTCCGTCTCCTGTAGTCTCCGTCTGTGTGTGTCGTCTCTCTGGCTATACTTTCCTGGTTTCGTCCTCTCTCTATATTTCTTTTTATCTCTTTTCTTTCACTCGCACTCTCTCTTGAACTTTTTTTTATCTCCTTTCCATTCTCCCTCTCTCTTTGGCACTTACCCTCACCACTACTCTCTCTCTCTCTCTCTCTCTCTCTCTCTCTCTCTCTCTCTCTCTCTCTCTCTCTCTCTCTCTCTCTCTCTCTCTCTCTCTCTCTCTCTCACTCACTCACTCACTCACTCACTCACTCACTCACTCACTCACTCACTCACTCACTCACTCCTCTCTCTCCAAAATTACACCTTCTTCACAATCCCTCTCCTCCTTCCTTTCCGTTCCTTCCCCACCCGTTCCCTCCTCGCCCGTTCCATTCCCCTCCTTCCCTC
>NC_051387.1:3241848-3244348 GCF_015228065.2 Penaeus monodon | reverse complement strand
CTCCTCTACATTTAAGAACTGTGGGCATGTTCTAGCACCCCCCCCCCCTCCTTCTTTCCTTCTCCTTTTCCTCCTCCTCCTTTTCCTCCTTTCCTCCTTCCTTTCCTTTCCTTTCCTTCTCCTTCCCCTTTTCCTTTTCCTTTTCCTTCCTTCTCCTCTCTTTCTTTCCTTTCCTCTCCACCCCCTCCCTCCACTTCACCTTCTCCTCCCCTCCTCCTTCTCCTTCCACCTCCCCCTCTCCTCTCCTCCTCCTCCTCCTCCTCCTCCTCCTCCTCCGATCGGTAGCAGAGGACATGGGAATCGAACGCATCCTCGTTTACGGGTGAAAGACACCTCGCCTGTGTCCTTCTAACGGGGCTAATAGGCTACGGAACGGGAACCGACACAGCACTATATACACTTTACGTTAACAGCACAGGCAATCGCGCACGTCGCACCCAACAAACTGATTCTCTCTTTGTCTCTGTCGTCTTCGAGTCTGTCTGCCTGTGTCTGTCTATCTGTCTCTTTGTCAAAACTTAAACAGACAGACAGACACACACACACACACAAACAGACACACAAACAGACAGACAGACACACACACACACAAACACACACAAACAACAACAGCACAACACACACACACACACACACACACACACACACACACTAAAACTCACAGAAAACCGACGAAGGGAGAGTTGCAAGCACCTTGAGGATACACGGTAATATTCCTCGATAATTTAGTACCGGAAGCCAGGAGGGAACCCCGTTTTTTCCTTGCGTGAGAAGATTACTACGAGAGGGAAGGATGGGAGGAGGAGAAGGAGGATTTAGACAAGGAGGAGGAAGAGCACGTAAAGGAGGAAAGGAGAAAGAGAGAAAGGAGGAGAGGAGGAGGAGGAGAAGGAAGAGGAGGAGGAGGAGGAGGAAGAAGAAAGAAGAGAAGGGGGGGGAGGGCAAAGGACGAGGAAGTAATATAGAAGAGTATAAGACAGGAAGAAGGTAGAAGAAGAGAAGATGAAGAATAAGAGATGGGGGAGTAAGAAGGAGAGTGAGGAAAGGAAAGGAGGAGGACGAGGATGGGGGAGGAGGAAGAGGTGAAGTGTAGAGGCTGGGCGCTGTGCGGGTGGCAGTGACGATGGTTACAGTGTAATTTCATTCGATGATGGTACTCTTTACAACCGCGGTAACTTGCGGTGGTACTCGCGGCAGTAGTTATATTAATAGAAGTGGAAAACGGAGATGAGCGAGATTGGGGAAAGGAGAGAGGTGACGGGATGTGGTGATAAAGGGGGAAAGGAGTGGAGAGGAGTCAGATACCAGAGCCTTGCGTTGGTTTTTTCCTTCCCGCGTTGTTTCAACGTCTTGACACGTGATCCGGTCTGCCCGGAGCTGGCCCCCCCCCCCTCCCTCCCACTCCGGACGGCTGTAAAAAGTCCACCGCGATCACTCTCGGCGTCAATGACTCTCGTCTCCAACATCTTTCCCCGTTCAACTCATGGCGGTTGCAATTAGCAAGGAAATATTTCACACTCGGCCATTCAAGCGAGCGAGCGAGCGCAACACACACACTTACTCTCACACACTCACTCACTCATTCACTCACTCACTCACTCACACACACAAACAAACGCGTGTAAACACATACGCACACCTGCACACACGCAAGCGCCAACAAACAAAAAGCAATTAACCAGCACCCGATTAGCATGAGCCCCGAGCCCGCCCTCTCCTCTCCTCAAGACCCCGCGGAGGGCACGGCACAAGCCTCTCCATCGCACACGAGCCAAAATTCGATACTACGTCCACTCCACCCTCCCCCCTCCCTGCCCTCTCTTTCCCACACCCTCCCCCTCTCTGCCCTCCCTCCTTCCCTCCTTCCCTCTCTCCCTCCCACCTCTCTCTCTCTCTCTCTCTCTCCCCACCCCTCCTCCCTCTCTTTCCCACACCCTCCCTCTCCGCCCTCCCTCCCTCCTTCCTCTCTTTCCCACACCCTCCTTGCTCCTCCTCCTCCTCCTCCTCCAGCCACGACCGAGCCTTTCATTCAGATGCTGGCCACTACGGGCGGGCGCGCGGGAGGTTTTTGTTGTTGACAGCGCGTCACCCTCGGCGATAATCCACTAATTTCTGACGCTGCCATAACCCTCCGTCGCTGCCGGTGTGACCTGTCATTCCCCTCCCCTGCCCTGCCACTTCTTACACCTCCCCTTCCCCCCTCCTTCCCTCCAGGTCACTTCGCTTCCACCTCTTCCCCCCGCGCTTCCGTTTTCGACCCCTCCTCTTGCTCCTCTCCTTCACTCCACGCCACTCTTAACGACTTCAGATCCATCCCATTCCACTCAATTCTACCTCCGCGTATCAATCTATCAAATACTACATACCTTCATCCCTCCTTCCCTCCAGCCCTCCTTCCTTCCCTCCCTCCCTCCTCTCCTCCCTCCCTTCCCTCCCTCCTCCCTCCCCCTCCCTCCCTCCCTCCCTCCCTCCCTCCCTCCTTCCCTCCTTCGCGGCAAGG
>NC_051387.1:3226978-3234478 GCF_015228065.2 Penaeus monodon | reverse complement strand
CCCCAATTGCTAAGATGTCTCTTTTTTGTTTCGAGACGCCTCTTGCCTCCACGGACAGCCCTTGAAACGAGAACCTCTAAATGATAAAAAAGGGAGAAGAAAGAGAAGACGAAGAACAAGAACAAGAAGATGGAGGAGGAGGAGGAGGAGGAGGAGGAGGAGGAGGAGGAGAAGGAGAGGAGGAGGAGGAGGAGGAGGAGGAGGAGGAGAAGAAGAGGAGGAGAAAGAAGGAGAAGGAGAAGAAGGAAGATGAGAAGAAGAAAGAGGAGGCATAGAAGCAAAAGCTGAACAAGAAGAAGAAAGAGAACAAGAACAAGAGAGAAGAACACGAACAAGAAGTAGACGAAAATCACATCAAAGTCCCTCCGCCTCTCAAACCCTCCAACAGGAAATCAATGAGGAAAACAAGGAGGAAATGGGAGGAGTAGATCGCCGAGGAGGATGGCATAGCAATCTGGCCGAATCCCCCCCTCCCCCTACCCTCACCCCCCACCCTCACACCCCCCTACTCCCCAGTTAAGTCACAAGGAACTTATCCTTCGACCAACAGACACACACTCGGCTTGCCACGTGCCAGGGTATCAGTTTTTCTTTTTTCTCTCTCTCTCTGATCGAAGCGAAGACGCATTTAAAGATGCTGGTGATGATCAGCTGAAGGCATGTCCGAAGACCGTGGGCGCATTTCGAAGGATGATTATCAGCCTGTCGATAACCAAATAATTTATCATCAAAGCCGACAACTTGTCCGTAACCATCACCAACCTCGAAGAAGACGAACAAGAAGAAGAAGACGAACAAAAGAAGAAGAAGAAGAAGAACGAACAATAAGAAGAAGCAAAAGAAAAGGAAGAAAAAATAAAATAAATACAGACCAGCATAGTACGTCCGCACCTCAACACTCCCAGATATATCATTAGACGTCTTACATGCCTGCGACCCACACCTCCAGCGCTTCAAACTGGAATTACATTAATATATCTCGGCAATTCAGACCACCAGAGTACTACTGACACGCCGCGCACACGAAAACGAAGCACACACACGATACCCGTCGCTTGCGAGCCGCCAATGCGCTGTATCTCTTCCGCCCGAACGACTCCCGACGAGCCCTGTGCCTTTTTATCTTTTATTTTATCTTATTTTACAGAGAAAACGACCGAAGGAAGACGAAAACTTGACGAAACGCGAGAGAAAAACAAAATCCCGAGATGAGCGCCGTCCGAGGGCTGCACCGACAAGAAATTTTGGACGCACGGTTCATTAACTTGGTTCTCCCGGCCTCGGATGGGATGGAGGGGGGGGGGGGGCTGGGGAGAGGCAGAGGGCATGGGGAAGGGAGAGGGAGAGGGAGAGGAATAGGTGGAGAGAGAATGTGTGTGTGTGTGTGTGTGTGTGTGTGTGTGTGTGTGTGTGTGTGTGTGTGGTGTGTGTGTGTGTGTGTGTGTGTGTGTGTGTGTGAGAGTGAGTAAGCGTGCGTGTTTAGTTTGTGTGGGATTAATTTTGGTTTTCTTTCTTAATCCGTGAAACAGCATCAACATCACAAAATAAGTCATTCCCACTGAGTTTCTATCCCTGCCTCTGTCTCCCTCCGTCCTGTCCATCTCTCCTTTTCCTCCCTCTCTTCTCCTCCCCTTTTCCTTTTCCTCCCTCCCCTTTCCCCCCCTTCCCCTTTCTCCTTTCCTCCCTCCCATCACCTCCCCTCCTTCCCCGCCCCCTCTTCTTTCCCTCAAGTGAAAACGACCAAGTGATTAACCACGCAAAACTTCTACAGAACGGCCACTGTTCTCGAGAAACCAAGACCAGAAAGTTGTTCGTCTGCCTTCGCCTGCCTCCGCCTGCCCGTGTCCCTCGCCTCCCTCCCCAATCCGTGTGTCATAAGAGAGGGTCTGCTGTTGTCTAGCTACATGTTTTACTCGACGTCGGCGCGTGAGACTTCAATTTGAGTCCTCCCTTCAAACCAGCTCGCTCGCGTTTGTTTATTCGAGTCAACGCGCCCTCTCTCTCTCTATCTCTGCTCTATCTTCTGTCCGTTCAACTTTCTTTCTTTATCTCTTGCTTTTTTTTCTTTCTCTCCCTCTCCCTCTTTCTCTTGTACACACTCTTATCCTCTTTCCTTCCCCTCTACACCCCACCCCATCCCTCTGTCTGTCTGTCTGTCTGTCTGTCTGTCTGTCTGTCTGTCTGTCTGTCTGTCTGTCTGTCTGTCTGTCTGTCTCTCTCCCACACACACACACACACACACACACACACACACACACACACACACACACACACACACACACACACACCACACACCACACACACACACACACACACACACACACACACACACACACACACACACACACACACACACACACACACACACACACGTCTTTAATGCTCATTGCATATATCCACAACAGCCACGTACCTCGCCCCCCTGCCCGAAGAAATAACAAGAAAAAAAAAGACATTAGAGACAAAATCGTCAGCGCCATTGTGTACCACGACTCTCTGCGGCCACGGATTCGTCGCTTCAGTAACGATAAAAAGCCAGAGTGTCATCAGAAAGTGTGTCTGACATTCGCTTTTTATCCTACCTTTTAACTCCGCATAAATGGACTGTCTTCGTAAATTAAAATAAATTGTTTTCGTAACAAATGTGGCTATTTAAGTAGCTCTATCCTCTGTCCATCCATTCCTCTCCCCCTCTCTCTCTCTCTCTCTCTCTCTCTCTCTCTCTCTCTCTCTCTCTCTCTCTCTCTCTCTCTCTCTCTCTCTCTCTCTCTCTCTCTCACTCTCTCTCTCTCTCCCTCTCTCCCCTCTCCCTCTCTCTCTCTCTCTCTCCTCTCCTCTCTCTCCCTCTCTTCTCTCTCCTCTCTCTCTCTCTCCCTCTCTCTCCTCTCCTTTCCTCTCTCTCTCTCCCTCTCCCCCTCTCTCCTCTCTTCCCTCTCTCTCTCTCTCTCCCTCTCTCTCTCTCCCTCTCTCTCTCTCTCTCCCTCTCTCTCTCTCTCCCTCTCCTCTCTTCTCTCTCTCTCTCTCTCCTCTCTCTCTCTCTCTCTCTCTCCTCTCCCTCTCTCTTCTCCCCTCTCTCTTCCTCTCCCTCTCTCTTCCTCTCCCTCTCTCTTCCTCTCCCTCTCTCTTCCTCTCCCTCCTCTCTTCCTCTTCCCTCTCTCTTCTCTCCCTCTCTCTTCTCTCTCTCTCTCTTCTCTCCCTCTCTCTCTCTCTCTCCCTCTCTCTTCCTCTCTCTCTCTCTCCCTCTCTCTTCCTCTCTCTCTCTCTCCTCTCTCTCTCCTCTCTCTCTCCCTCTCCCTCTCTCTCTCCCTCATCCCCCTCCCTCTCCTCTCCCTCCCCTCTCTCTCCCTCTCCCTCATTATTAGCAATAATAATATGAATAAACAAGACACCTGAGAACTGTCACTAAATATAAGGTCCACTATCTTGAAATGGAAGCATGACAATACTCCCACCTTTGGACTTTCCCTAATTTCATGACAGCAATGGATATCATCCACCAATGAGTCATTTCCTCGTCCTATGACTTTATTCACAGTACTGAAAACCCTCATCACTATCCACTGTATAGAGATTGGTAGATGGACTTATATGAGTGTTAAAAATGGTCTGCTGAACACATCATATGACTTCTTTTCACAACCCTCCACCACAGAATGACAAAGCACAACCGTAGCTCACCATACCTTCCATTTTTGTAGAGTGGTGTGCATATGTGTACATTCAATACACTTCAAATTACTACTTCTGTTACTACAGATTAGACACCACTAATAATTTTTGTTTATCTTTTCCCTGAGATAAGATAACATTTTTCAAGTAAACCCTCTATTGATTTCAGTAGAATAATTCCCAAGAAATAATACAAGCATTGCATGAAAATTCCAAATAATGCAAAGATAAAGAAAATGAGCAATTTGTAAATGTAAAAGACATTCCATCCTTCAGTGTATATCAAAGCAAATATGCAGTATATGCAGGTTAATCCAAAGACAGAATTACCATCTTAATCTTGTAATTCACTAATCACATCTTATCACCAACTGTATTCTGCACTCTTTGCTAATACCCAAATTGAACACTGGCCTCTTTCTTTTACCAACTACAAACTGAATATAGTATTTGCTATTACTCCTGTTTTTGTGGATTCTACCAATGCACAATTCTTACTTTAAAAAATATATATATTTTTTTACAGGTATGGTCTATACTTTTAGTGTTGGTGATGAGTTTCATTGGAAAAAATAAAATACTTTTCTTTGAGGAGAAAAGTATAAAAAAAATCTGTTAAGGTACAAGTTTTAATTTTCTCAATTTTCTCTTGTTACTACTCAAGATGGTAAGCAAGGGTCAGGCTTATCTCATGAGAAATGGCATGGTTGTTGTAGAGTTTGTAATGGTTGTTAATGGTAATATTTTAATATATTCCCAGTTTCTTCTTTATTAAAGTGACTTTCAAACCTAACAGACTGATATATAAAAATGGTAGACAGATACAAGTACAGATTTATTGATACAGTGATAAGAAAATGACCCATAAGAATTTGAAAAAAAAAAACTTTAACTGCACATGCAAGGAAAGGAATGGTTAACACACATTACTCATGGAAATGTTTAATCTATCCAAAAGATACAGACATTTTTTTTTTCTAGAATTCAAGAAGACCCTCAGTTTCTAATATAAATGGAATATACTGTAATGGTTTGAGCAATAAGACAACACTGTGATAGACAAATTTAAAGAATAATACTCTAAATTGTAACTGAAATAAGGCTCTCTGTTTTATGAGATAATCTGCTTAAATAAAGGATACCGTGTAGTAAGATATGAAAAGATACATCACTGATGTCCTGTAGTCGAGTTCCCATTAAGAAGGAGGAGGTAAATGTCCCCATTAGGAGGGGTATGATACATTCACTAGGTGAAGGTTTAGGTGTATTATAAGGTTCAATTCAGACAGGGTTGTTGGTTGGAGTAAGGAGGGTTTAGTCAGTGGGGGACATGATCCCAATTATAATAATAATTATCCAAAATGACAAAAGAGTGCATTTACAAAAGGTTTGCCTTGCTGACACACCATTCTGAACAAAGCCCCAGGATCAATAGATTTACTGATGTCAAGGTTATGACAGGGTAATAAAAAACTCATACGAAATCACATTTCAAAACGCTGCTCAGGTTAGCGGTCAAATACCCCAAAACCGAAAGGAAATATCGTCACAAGAGGACATCCATAAGCGATCCGACCAGGAGCTGTACCTTTCTTGCCCGAAATGCAACCCGTGACAACCTTTCTACCGTGGCCACAGCTCTTTCTCCTACATCTCCTGAGAATAACGACACCGCTCATCCCGTGTTGCAGGGAGTTGCAGAGCCCAATTACAAAGACCACGCCTACACGACCACCAGAGTCGAGTAAAAATCCAGAGCCCAACAAAGACTCGCTCATTTCTCTCTACAAAACAAACTCAGGATCCGTACTTACCACTCTTGAACACCTCGGGAGTGTCCGGATCCGAAGAGTCGTCGCTAAAATGCTCCATGATGACGCCTTCCGCATAAAATTCGCCGTTAAATCGAGGAATTACATCTTGCCTCCCAAAATTCGATCACAAAAACAAAACGCCATGACAGATGCCGACGTGGGGGTGACATCTTCCGGATTTTGTGTTTTGATTTTTGTTTTCGTGATTTTTATATTGTGGTGGTGTCCTTGTAGTGCGGATTTGAGTGGGATGAATTACATTTTGGTTTCTATTTCTTTTCTTTTGATTTCCCCTCTGAATTTGGCGTAAACGTCACATATTACATAATAAAACACGGATCATTACCTTTAAAAAATGAAAGTATTTCAGCCCAAAACAGAACAGAACTAATATTAAACATTTAGCAGATACGAATTATCCACAATATTGTAGACACACCCACAAAACTGTTCACACAAGCAAAAATAACGATTTGTTTACACACATTTCGAAGGTGTACCCCCACTACCCTCAGGCGTCATGGCTGCTTCAAATCCCTCAACACTTCTTCCTCTCGGTAAAAATACAGATTTTCGCTCATATTAAGTCTACATTTCATATGCCATTATTTTGTGAAGAGGCTTTGATATCTAGGGAGTATATTGTGCTATTGTCCTATTTAATGTATTGTTATTTATAGAGTTGGAGGGTTTTGTCTCGTCTCGTGTAGTCTCTGTGGAACGTAAATCGTGGATTTGTTGTCATTTCCTTTTCTTGTTTTTGAAGAGCTATTTCAATCTCATGTCGAAGGACCGATGCATGGGCACGTCATTGAAACTTCAACATTGGAATTTCACTCGTATTTTATTTATTTTAAGATCCGACTATCCATTTCCGCATCATGCAATTATGAATATGATTATGATTACGATTATGATTATGAATACATGTAAATCCCTGTAATTTTACGCCAATACCCTTTAGAATTAGAGCAATCCATGCTATGGTAATCTTGTTCTAGTGGTACTGGGTCGTTTTTTTTCTGAATTGTTAATCATTCAACTCTTTTAACTAATGATAATATGCAGTTGCAGTTCTTGGTGCAATATCAAGTATAATGTGGCCTCTATTCCTGACAAAGAGCAACAGATCTTGGAATAGTTTTACATGTAAATTCTGATGCTTGTGAATCATTTGTCTATCAGTTTATTTTCACATAAGGTTTCAGTTCAAATTCTCTTATCCTGATGTATATATACTGGAGGTTTGCTTACCTTTGTCAGAGCATCAACAGGTGTAGAGACCATGTTATTACTGGATATCCTGCCATCCTAATTGTTGCCAACAGTATCACTATAATTGCTTTTTACAGACTGATATAACTTATTTTAACAAAATACAATAAATTATTACTAAATATATTAAGGGTTTTGAGGGAAATTGGAGAAAATTGAATAGTAATTATATACAGGAACACATTGTCTTGGCAGGCATAGTTTGAAACTCCACTGGCTCTCATGAAACCAGTTTGGTTAATCTTAATGTTATGGCAAATTGAAGCTGATATTCTTGTACAGACAAAAAGCTGCAGTTGTCAGTACAAGAAATAATCTGCAGACACGAATGGTAACCCCCCAAAAAAAATCTTTGTTGAATAAATTTTGTGATACAGTTGGGGAATTAGGCTTTGGCAAGTGTATCTTTATTGTAAAGAATTACCCTCAGTTTAATCCTCGGTAAGGAAAGTATATGCATATGTGATAAATAGGCAAGTTATCATTGTAATACCTTTCACTAAAAAAAAAAAAAAAAAAAAATTGTGTGTCTGTGTGTGCGTGTGTTTGTTTATTTGTTTGTGCAATAATCTAAGTTACTGGGCGTGCCCAAAGGGATGATAGGTGGGCTCTGCCCCCAACAACCCCCAGGAAACATTGTCTTCACCTCGTGTACGACAAGATAAAGTTGAAACTCGGGAGCACCAAGCCGGATTGAGGCTGTGAGAGGCATATTCTACAATCTTTTTCTTTTATTTGTGGT
>NC_051387.1:3219717-3221878 GCF_015228065.2 Penaeus monodon | reverse complement strand
TTTTCCCCCCCCTTCCCCCCCCCCCCTTCCTCTACCCCCCCCCCCCTCCTTTTTTTTCCTCCCCCCTCCTCCCCCCCTTTCCCTTCTGCACCCCCCCCCCCGCTCTTCCCTCCCCCCCCCCTCCCTCCCTTCTCTTCTGCTTACCCCCCTCCCTCCCGTCTCCTCCCCCGCCCTCCCTCCCTTCCCCTCCCCCTCCCTCTTTACCTCAGAGTATCCTCTCCTTTACATACGCACATAACACTCCCACACGAAAACAAAGTGGTCTGCTCTCCCTCCCGACTATCATGTTGTTTCCCCAAAGTAGGATAAGTAATGGTCCCTCTCGCTCTCGCTGCCTTTAAGAGGTCTTCTGGAAAGGGACGCTGCATATGGGAATGGTAGGTGGAAAGTGGTAGGTGGGAGTGGTACGTGGTATGTGGGAAATGGTAGGTGGGCAATTCTTGATAGAAGTAAGTCTAGAAACAATGAAGATGCACAGAAACATATACTTGCATGATGTGTGTGTACTGTATATATGTATATATTATATTTTATATATATATATATGATATATATAATATAAAATAATAATATATATATATAAGTAATTATATTTATATAATATAGATATATTATATACATTACATAAAACACAACACACAACACAACACACACAACACACACAACACACACACACACACACACATATATTATATATATTATAATATATTATAATATATATATTTTATATATATATATATATGTAGATATAGGTAGATAGATAGTTAGATAGATAAACACACACACACACACACAGCGAGGCCGAACATGGTCCGAGGCGCCTCCTCGACGCCAGAATACTCAAGGCAGGACCTCTCGATGTTCCTTCAGGACTGGGCAAGATCGATCCTCCATCTACACGTTATTGATACGAGCGTTCCAGGCGGCCGCGGGTTGCCTCATCCTTAATTCATTTCCGCGATCGAGAACGGGAGCTCCTCATGGGAAAGCCAGACCGACTCATGACTCGATTTAAGCATGGAACAGTGATAGATATGAAGTACTGTGCTGACCTGAGGAATCGTGTTAACTTAGATGTCTGTTCTGGTTGTTTTTGAGTGTGTCGAAAGAAATTATGATCCTGCAGCTGTTCTCTCTTTATATAAGCGTAAACACAAACACAAACACAATAACGTACACATAATTATATAAAAAAAAACAGAAAACAATAAAGAATTACCTTAAACCCTTCCTTACTGTGGCTGTTTTCCATCTCTTAAATAAGCGTCTTCAAGAAACCAAGTATCACCGCTGCTACTTAATCTGTCTTAGACAACAGCTGAAAAACATTAACCGAGATGACGGCCTGCACAAACAGCCTCAGGGAAATGCAAGAAAACCCCTCATACACAGAAACAAAACTCCTCACAGCCTCAAACTCCTTCCCACCTCGGGCCTGATCGCCAGTGGGAGGCAGAGGCGAGAAAGGATAAGTCGAGGAATGGCCAGATAAAATAAAAATGAGGTGGGACCTGATAAAGGAGGCGAAAAGGGGGATACAAAGAATGAGGTGGGACCTGATAAAGGAGGCGAAAAGGGGGATACAAAGAATGAGGTGGGACCTGATAAAGGAGGCGAAAAGGGGGATACAGAGAATGGCGTACTCCTACCTCCTAATGGGCCTCGGGGGAGACTGGCCCCAGGGGGTAAGGAAAATGCTGATCGACTGGGCTATCATTTTTCTTAGATGCTTATATGTTTCTCATCTTCAGCTGACACCCGCACACCGATCAGAAGAGAGGGAAAATGTAGATATTTTGCGGTGCCGAGGCGTCTGAGGGAACTGATTAGTGGTAGTACTTGTAGTCAAGGAATTGATTAGTTTTTTTAAGTTGTGAAAAAATACGTAATAAAAAAGATAAATAGAAATGAAATACAAAACAGGCGTATGAGAAAATCGCAGCTATTGCCATCCTATGTGTTCGGAAATGTATAAATATTTGCCACAAAAATTTTTTTACATTAACTTTGAACAGAACAGAAGGGAAAAGAAGAAGACCAAGAAAGGAGATTCGAGAATGAAAAAATCTCAACCAAAAGGAGAAGAGAGAGATGGTAAAAAAAAAAAAGAGAAATAAAGGAGAATAAGAATTACGGAGAAAAACGCAAGAAAAGAGAGAGT